>NW_005871085.1:2030210-2037906 GCF_000147115.1 Myotis lucifugus
GCCCATGGAGTAAAAGATGGGGGTAGTGATTGGAAAAAAAGGAAGGGGGGAGGGAAATTAGGAGAAAAAGAAGAGGTATAAAGAAAATTGGGAAAAAAGAGCCCAAAAAGGGGGGAAAGGGGGGAAGAAAAATAAGGGGGGAGTATTGAAAAAGGGTGGAGGTGGGGGGAAGGGGAGAAATAGGGGAGATGAAAAGGTGAGTGGGGAAGGATTAGGGGTGAGGAAGGCAGGGGTAAGCATCCGGTCAGACAAACTCATATCCATCCAAGACCCCTAGAACCACATCATCCCGCCCCACCCCCGCCCCCGTCCCCGCAGGCACTGCCCAGAGGGTGGGGCCAAGCTTTGGGCGGGGCCTTTCCTGGGAGGCATGGCCAACCCTGAGGGCTACTCTCAGGGGGTCTGCAGCAGGAGAGCAAGATCCCCTCTCTGACTCAGCCAAGCCCCACCGCGGGGCTAGCCCGGCTGCCAGCCCCCGCGCCCCCCACCCCCAGCAGATTATGTAAGGGCTCACGCTGCTGTGGCTCATTTGTCCGCCCCCCTCCTTCCCCAGTCTGGCATGGCGCCAGGAGCCCGAAAACCCAGGGCTCCAGAAATCAATCTCGTGGTGACTGATTAAGCCCTGTTTAGAACTAATTGCTCTTTCGTGTGTGGGGAGAATAAATTACCTGCTTTAATTTCGTGTCTTTAAAATGCAACTGCAGGTAGAGAAGACTGTTAACCCTTTGCTGGGAGGGCCTGGCCAGGGGAAGCAGAACAGGTTGGGCATCCCCAAGGTGGGTAGAGGCCTGACACTTTGCAGAGATTTCCCCCAACTCTTCTGAGCTTCTGGGAACTCCACAGAGGCCTTGGATTCCAGCAAAACACATCCATGGGCTTGGAGACCTCCGACCCCATTTCTGCTCAGTGCCCCACCTTCAAGCCAGCCCAGCTCTCTGGCCTGCCTTCTGGGTTGCAGCCCACCCTAAAAAGCCCCTTCCTGGTGAAATCTTCACAAACCTCCACAAAGCAGGTGGCCTGATGTCCACTTGCAGATAAGAAGACCAAGGCTCAGAGAGGTGGCTTACCCAGGGCTACACAGCCTTTCTGCTGTCCCGGGCACTTCCCTGGGCTTCACCCTTTGTCACCCCTGCACATATCCTATTCTAAACGTCTTTTGTGCCCGTCTGTAGTGCTCCCCACATGACTGCCTGCTTTTGCAGGCCTGTCCTGGGGACAGAGGAAGGCAGGGGAGGCCACAGCTAGACTGACTTCACAGGAACTTATTGGGCCTCCCACCTGGTGACCTTGACCTCCTGGCTCAGGTATTGCTGTGGAAACAGCATGGGCTTGGGTATCAGAAGGCTGGTCAGGATGCCTGGCTCTTTTCAGCCACCTAACTATATGACCCTGAGCTGTTGCCTTAACCTCTATGAGCCTCAGTACTTTAGTGAGCTACCCTGAAAAATATGGGTGACATTCCATGACCACCTCAGAACACACCAGGTGTTCATAAACAGTTAAATCCCTCACCCTGTCCAGAAGACCCTCACCTGTTAGATCACCCATAGACCTGCTCTGTCTCTACCTCCTTGATATTATGCTGAATGTAACTGTGCTGGGCACCAATAACTCTGGAGAGCTGGCATTACCCATCTCAGGTACCAGAGTGTGGAGGCCTAGAGGCATGATGTAACTTGCCCATGGTCCCATAGGCAGCAATGCCAGGTACCACTCCAGATCTGCCCAGCTCATGGGCCTGCTCTTAGCTCTTTATCCACCCAGCCCTGTAACCACTGAGCCATGAGGGCTCTCCCTCCTGCCTCCTTCCCGTCAGTGTCCAGAAGGAAGGGTCCTTTCTGCTGCCCAGGGTACCCTCCCTCAGCCTGAACTCCAGGGCACCTGACTCTTCAGGGCCCCAGGTGCCCTATCTCTGGCACTCTCTGGTCTTGGTAGGTGACAGCTGGGTCTCCAAGGCCCCTCCCAGTGTTGCCCTGCCTGGCTTCTCCTGGGACCCTAAGAGGAGGGGAGCTGGGCCCTCCAGGGAGTGGTACTCACCCCCTTTCCTGTTCCCGCCCCTACACCTGCTTCCCCAGCCCCTCCCCCACACCTGTGTTCAGGGGCCGCAGAGGCCTCAGTGCTCCCAAATGGGACATCTGGCTTACAGAGGCTCCACCTCCCAGCCTCTCCAGCTGAAGGCCAGTCAGGCAACACCTCTTGATTAATGTCACTATGTGCCAGCCTGGTTCTGAGTGCTCAGAGCTGGGGGGAGGAGAAAGGACATCACCAAGTACCAGCACCTCCTCAGTACTACCTGTTCAGCTCTGGGCCTTGTAAGTACTTTATCTCATGTAATCACTCTATCAAACTCCACACAAGTCAGGGATTGTGATCCCTATCTCAAGATGAGGAGCATGAGGCTCAGAGAGGTTAAGGAAGTTGTCAGGGACGTTGCCAAGTTCACACAGTTTAAGTGGCAGAGCCAGGTATTGATTTCAGGTTAGTCTCACTGAGTCTAAAGGACGTCGCATTCCACCTGGGGAGAGAGAGAGAGGAGTCGCAGGATTTCCAAAGCATCTTAGGAAGCCAGCACTCCAGTGCTTCTCAAACCTTCCATGTAACCATTCCCAGAAGCTGGCAGCCTGGGAAGACTGGGGCATGTTAAGGGTCAAAATTCCTTACAAGTCTGTTTAGAACTTCCTTTTTAGAATTCAAGGGAATTTTGCATTGTTTGTCCTAATACATCCACATTTTCTGCATACAAATAAAAGTGGTTTAGATTACCACCAAGAACACGTGCTCTGGGCCTATGACAGTTTGTATCTTCCCCTCTCTGTCTCCTGCCCAGCCAGGTACCCCTGGCTGCCCGAGCTCCAGACTGAAACCTTGACGGATCAAACCCAGCGAGGAGAAAGGTCTCGCCCAAAGCCGCCCAGGACCTGGTGGCAGAGCTGGAATTGAGTCCAAGCCTCAGGATCCCTAGCTTGGGGCTCTTCCCCCTCCACCAAGCTTGATCTGGGGCAAGTCCCTCCTCCACTCTGGGCCTCAGTTTCCCTACCGGTAAACTGATGAGATGGGCCAATGGTATTCTGAGGACCTTTTTAATTTGATAATGAAAGTTCTTGGAATCATCCAGTCCAGAGGTCTTGAAACTTTTTTTAAAGTTGTGACACTCTTTTTGTAAATGGAATCTAATGCAATACTTGAGTGTTACACACTTAAGTCATCAGGGGATAGGGGCAGAAGTGCCTGGAGCCCTCTCCCTCCGCACCCGCCTTGCACTCTCCCTTTAGGAGGGGTTCTGCAGGCCAGATAGATAGGGCAGATGGATGCCATGCCTTTCCCAGGGTCACCCAGGGAGGAGGCCCAGAGCAAGGTGAGGACCTTGGCCTCTGACTGCTGAGCTGGGCTCTACATCAGGTGTGCACCAGGGCTGTGCCCCATGAGGGAAGCCCAGGCTCCGCGGCGTAGTCTGGCTCCTCAGGGCCCAGCCACCTGGTACCAATCAGAGCTCTGGGCCAAGATCCAATGGCAAGCACCAATCACATCGTGCCCACAAGGCCTCCTGGGAGGCCAGAGGCCACTGAGGTGGTGAGGGAGGCAGAGGAGGGAGACGCCTCTGCCAGGCAGCAGTAACCAGGGCTCCCTCTTGGAGTCACCTAGCAACCCACCACCACAGCCACGCCCTGGCATGCCCAGGCTTCCCTGATGCCCAGAGCTGGGCGGGCTTCTAGGGCCTCATACCTCCTACACCTCCAGACAGACTTGGGGCGGGTTCCCAGGAGAAACAGAACCTGTCTGACTCAGGCTCAGGGAGACAATTAGGGGCAGAGAGAAGGGACAGTGGCCATCCTTTGTCCATCCTACTCTCCCTCAGAACCTGGCCCAGGGAGGCCAGTCCCCAGAGGCCTCATCCACCAGAAAGAGGCTGGTGCGGGGCAAAGTGCATGGGCTCCTGTCTGGGTCTGAGCAGTAATGCATTCATCTGACAGCACAACCCCAGTTTTGGCTTCAATGCGGATCTGGAGCAAGATGCTTTGAACCTCAGTTTCCTCCAATGGTAGCTGCTTCTACCCTTGCTTCCCCACAGCTCTCCACTATGCAGCAGCCAGTGATCCTTTCGATGATCTCAGAACACTCCAATGCACCCATCTTATTCAGAAAAGCAGGAAAAGCCTTTAGAGTATCTCTGAGCAGGTGAACCAAGCTTCGGGGTGACCTACTGACATTGTCTGGCTTGATCCTCCCTCTGTCCCTTGAACCTAACAGGCATGGTTCCACCTTGAGGCCTCTGTCTCAGAGAAACACTGTTCCCCCAGATACCACATCAACCCCTCATCTCCTTTGAGTCTTTGTC
The DNA here is from genome assembly GCF_000147115.1 of Myotis lucifugus. Lineage (NCBI taxonomy): Eukaryota > Metazoa > Chordata > Mammalia > Chiroptera > Vespertilionidae > Myotis > Myotis lucifugus. The sequence continues at coordinate 2,034,547 of NW_005871085.1, forward strand.
CAGATGCCACCTTTCAGGAGGCCCATCCTGGCCACTCTTTTAACAAATTGCTCTTCTTCTCTGCCATTTCTTGGCCCCCTTACCTTACTCTAAATTTTTCTAAAGTCATTATCACTTTCTAAATTAATATAAAATTGATATATATATATACAGTATATGTATAAATTAATAAATTATATGTTGTATATATAATTTATCTTCTGTATTTATTACTTATTGTCTGATTTTCCTTATATTAGAAGATAAGGAAATTAGAACATTAGAATATAAGGGGGCCTGATCATGAAGCCTCACTTATTCATGAAGGATTTTTGTCCATTTTCTTTACTGTACCTCATGAGTTTGATATATATAAGGAGTTTAATAAATGTTTGTAGAATGAATGAGGGAGAGAAGGGAGGTAATACTATGTCACAGGAAGAATTAATGAGACTGGGCAGAGTAGCAGGCACATGACAGGAGCTTCTCCAAACTGGGCTGAGAGAAGGCAACCTAGAATAAGAGACCAGTGTGGAGTGGAGAAATTCAGGAAGAGTATGACCCACAAGGAGAAAGGCAGAGAGGAATAAGGCTTCCAGGAGAGGTGAAGATCGTCTCACAGAGTGAACGGAGCAACTGCCCACTCCAGCCCCTACCCTGCACCCTCCTGCCTCTCAGATAGACTTGTTTAACCCAGGGCCTGCTGCAGCCAACGGTCCTCACAGCCTGTACCATCCGAGCCAGAAGACACTCCAGGAGCCCCAGTGGGAACAGAATACCCTCGTCCTCGCTGATGGTGTCTCCCTTGTGGTCAGGGTCTGATCCATTTGGTGGCGGCAGCTCATCTATCCAGCAGGACACCCTCATCTATTCCCAGGACACCCTTCGCCCACAAGCAGTAATGCATTCATCTGACAGCACAACCCCATTTATCCAGCACACCAGTCCCATTTATCCAGCAAGTACAACCTCATTTGCTAACAGCACTCTATTCACCTGATGGGCCCCCTCATTTATCCAGCAGGACACCCTCATTTATCCTCCAAGTCAGAGGCTCTCCTTCCTCCTGTGGTGTGGCTGTGTTCTCTGACGGTGCAACCCGACTGATCCAGCAGGACGTCATCTCTCCTACAAGTACACTTCATTCCCTGACAGTACAACCTCATTTATCTAATAATGCAGCCTCACCTTGCTTCCAAGTACCACCTCATTCCCTGACAGTACAACCTTATTTATCTTCCAGTACAACCTCATTTCTCCTTCCAGCACAGCTTCATTCTCTGATAGCTCAACCTCATCCAATCTTACTTCTCCAGCCAAAGCCTGTCAGATCTCTTGAGGAAGGGGAGTGAAGGAGAGAAAAGGGGTCCCACCATTTCCTGTCCCATGTCTACAGAGAGCTGTCTGGCACTATGACTATGTCCAATCTCCCCAGGTCCAAAAGGACCCATAGACTTAGAATTCTAGGTTGCTTGGCCCAGCCAGCACTCCACCATTACCCCGCCTCCCTTTTGTGGCCTTGGGGGCTAGAGAGAGCCCATAGCATGGATTTCCTCCAGCTCTCCAGGAGGGAAAAGATCCCAACTGATTTGATTTATAGCTTTTGCTGATTTATGTGGCATGGATACTCCCATCGTAGCCAGTTTTAGGCTGCCAGTATGACGTGATCACTGAGTGCAAAATTGGGAAGTGTGCAAGATGGCTCTCATGAGCCAGTGCAAGCCAGCTCTAGCATACCACTGGCACATACTTCAAATACCCAGGCAAGAGAAGAGCAGCACCTACTACATGCCAGACTCAGACTAGGTTCATTACATACTATTTACAAAGGGAGGAAACTGAGGCTTAGGTGGGCTAAGAAGTGGGGAAGCGATGGAGCCAGGTCTAGGTCTCTGGGCTGTTGGATTCCAAAACCAGGGCTCATACCCACAATGTGGTGGGTGCCAATGCCCTGCTGCCCACACCAGTGGCCATCCCTGCCTTGGTTCTCAAGCCAAGTTTCCTGGCTTCTATCACAGACAGGAGACCCAAGGCTTGTGCCCCACCCACTGTAAGCCCTTGCTACCTCCTGGCCTCCCTGGCACCTGGGGAATTCCAGGACCCTCCCAGTTCAGTCCAGGGTCTTGTCCATCCATCTAAGCCCCAAACCAGGCATGGATGTCTCTCTAGGTTCCATCACTGTCCACGGTTCATCCCAGCCCCTCCCTCAGGAAACTGAGCCTGTCTACAAGATGGGGATGATGATCCAGCTCCTCCCTCAGTGCCTCCCTGAGCAGACATCACCTGGGGAGGAGGGGGGAACAGGGGGGTACAAGGGCTCTAATCCCCTCGACAGCTCCTATTTCTTCTCTTCCTCCCTCCCTACCTCTCTTCCTGTAGGAAGAAAAGTCAAGGGCAGGGGTTGGAATCCCAACTTCATCCAAGTGACCCTGGGCCTCCCCTGTAAAACAGGGTGACAATCCCAACATCCATGAGGGAGGGCTGAGACCTGAATGAGATCCTACATGTCAAGAATCTCATCCCTCCCTGTCTCAGAGCCCCCAGGAGCAGCCCCTTTCCCATCCCGTATCCCCCACCCGACTCTGGCCTAAAAATACACACCTGTCTCAGACAGAGCCATAGACTCTCCAGGGGTCACTTGCTCTGCTGCCTGGGGTGAAACTGGGATGCTCAATCCAGGCAGGCTTCCTGGCAGAAGAGGTAACCTGGGTGACCCCAGGACCCGAGACCAAGTATAAATCCTTGGTACTAGGGCCTGTAGTAGAGGAGGGGCAGAAGGGCAGGCGGAGCATCAGAGCCACAGGTGTTGACAGGTGAGTAGGCTTAGAGTCAGCAGTGGGGCAGAAGTGGGCAGCCAGAGGCCAAGAGGAATGTCTAAAGCAAGGCATTAGGTCAAAGGATAGGAACTGGCACCCCCGCCCCCACTCCAGAGACAGCAGAACCCACACACCCAGCCTGGGCAGCAAATAAATCAGCAGCAGAAGTCCAAGTTCACCCCTACATGGCTCCTCATCACCTGTGGGCTTGAGTCGAACTCCAGACTGCTATTAAAGAGCCCTTGATGCTCTTCAGCTTCATCACCTCCATTCCCTTAAGCCCATCTGAGACTCAGCCACCCCAGATGTCTCACACCTCCATGCCTTTGCACACTCTGTTCCCTTTGCCCTTCCAACTCTCTGCTCGACCAGTTTTTGCTGCTCCATCAAAGCTAGCTTTGTAGCTTCTTCTAGTCCCCTCTGTGGGCCCCAAAGATAATTGCTCCCACCTTAGTGCCACTGCAGAAATCTGACTGCAAACCGAGTACCACTGTGCATGAGCTGCCTCCCCGCTTGAACTTTGTGGGCAGTCCTCAGCTCACCGTAAGCCACACATAGGATGGAG
>NW_005871085.1:2038006-2048250 GCF_000147115.1 Myotis lucifugus
TCCTCCTCCTCCTCCTCCTCCTCCTCCTCCTCCCCCTCCCCCTCGGGTTCCCCTCCCCCCCTCCCCCCCCCCTGTTCGTATGTCCTGGTGATGAGGAGAATTCAGCAAAGTGAGGAGGGAAAGAACCAATCATTTACTGAACATTCACCACCGGCCATGCACTCAACAATTAAATCTTATTTGAGTCTTTGTGACAACCCCCTCTGAGTGTATCTATTATCCCCATTTTACAGATGAGAAACTGAGGCTCCAAGAGACAAACCAACTGCCTGAGGTCACAGGGTGTAAGTGGTGGTGAGAATTCACACCAAGGCTCTTCCACTCTGAGATGCCCAGCGGGGAGCCTGGGCCAGGCAGAAGCTCCAGGGTGGGCCTGGGATGGGGGTGGGAGGTGCTGTCCACACTGGCTCAGCAACCCCTCCACAGACTTTCTTCCCTCATCCAGGATTAAAGGAATCCCTAAGTGAAAAGCCATTCAGGCCTCTCCTTGTCTCTCCTCCATCTGAGCCCCCTCCTCCCTCTGCACCAGCACCTCCCTGCACCCCTGCTCAGGCCCTGGGAGCAGCTGCGGTGACCTCACCCAGCCCTGCCCTGGGTCTGGCTCTGGGGAGGGCCCAGCAGCTGTGCCCTAGCCCTGCTGGCTGGCTCCAGGGGGAAAAAAGGAAGAGTGGGCATGGTGCCAAGAGAACCATCTGCTCTCCCAGGGGCATGGCCACCCGCACAGACACTGGCCTCACCCCCAGAGGCTGCCCTTGGCCCCTGTCCCCATGCCAAGGGGCTCTAGGAGCCCAGGCCAGCCCACCCAAACCCGGGCATCAGTCCTCATCTGCCATCTGTCTTCTCCTGGATACTGAGAAGTCCTTACAGGGCATGTTGGAGCATGAATGTCCACGAAAAGATGAACAAGTGCAGAGGCCAGAGGGCAAGGCTGGGTGTGCTGAGCCCTATCTGCCCCAGCCTTGCTGGGCTAAGAGCCTGTGATCTCCTGGGGAGGGGCCTGCATCCCCTCACATCTGCTCAGCTGGCAGGTGCCTCTGGCAAAGGGTAAGCCCCTTCCCCCACAGCCCCAGCTCAGGTTACAGAGGAGGCAAGGCCAGCTGAGGACAGGGGGAGGGGACAGGAGGGGTGGAGGAGGCATCACAGCTTCCCAGAGTGTTGGGGGAGGGGGAATTCAGATCTCTAGATAGGACTCCAAGCCAGAGAGGGAGGAACCATGCCCAAGGTCAAAGCCTCCCAATGGTTAAAGAGGAGCTGGTGTCCAGGGGCAGGTAGCCCTGGGTTCGAGAGTGACCTTGAGGAGGAGCTGGTGTCCAGGGGCAGGTAGCCCTGGGTTCGAGAGTGACCTTGAGCAAATCATTGTCCTCATCTGTGAAAATACAGAACCTACACCCTGCCTGCTTGCCTCCCAAGGCCATGGGGGAAGGCTCTGTGGGCTAGAAAGCAGTGGGTCAACCTAAGGGCAGGACAGAGCTTGGACATCCTGAATATCCGACACCTCAAGGACAGAAAAGGAGGCAATAGAGCAAGAACCCCTCTCACACACACAACACACACCACACAGCCCACACACACAACACACACATACCAGTGTCTCTCAGGGATCAGGGCTTAAGGACCCCAACTCAACATAGTAGTAGGGAGGTGGTTCTTTTCCTCCCCCCGGGCAATGATTAACAGTAATGATATTTACTAAGATTTATTGAGCACTTTACAAGTATTTCTCCTATAGTTCTCACAACAAAGCTTGGGCATAAGTCCTGTTATTATCCCATTTTGTAGAGGAGGAAACAGGTCCAGTTGCCCAAGGCCACACAGGGGATGAGTGGTAGAGCTAGTGTCTGCCCTTCCCTTCTTGCCTCCAAGACTCCTAACTATACTACTGTCTCACCTCCGAAATCCTCAAGGCCACAGGCCTGGAATCTTGGACTCTGTGAGCTTCCATCCTCTCTCAGGCTCATATTCTCTACCCCGGCACTAGGCCCACACTGGGCGCTTGAGCCAGGCTCCCTACTCCACCCTCTACACTACTCTCAAGTGATCTTTCTCCATCCCCAACAGCTTGGAGTACCAGCTCCCCATTTTGGCATTCAAGGCCACTCGCCCTCAGGCCCTTGCTTGCTTCTCCAGCCTCAAGTCCTGGCCAACACAGCCAGAACTCCCAGAGTCCTGCAGGGTCTGACCTCCTTTGTCTGGTTCCCTTCCCCTTCCCCCAAACACCCTTAGCTTATTATCTGGCCTTCCATCATGACCCTGAGCAGTCTTTATCCTGAATCAAAATCCGGAGTCCTCATCTTATCTTCCCAGATTGACCCTGGGGAATCTCAAGGTCAAGGAGATGTTCAGTTCCTCTGAGCAGCACTGCACAATGGACCTGGATTGAAGTGAATGGAGGAAGCTGCCATCAGTCTTGGGGCCTGCAGATGGAGGGAGGAGACATCGTGGGCTGGGGGACATCTCTTAAAGAGCTCTCTGAGAAAACCAGGGACCCTGGATCCACGCATGCCCCAGACTGCAAGCCTCAGGGCCAAACTCCGAGGGAAGCAGAGATGATAGGGGCGGGACATGGTGGCGGTGGTGGTCGGGGGTCAGTTTGGAATGGCCTGGCCAGAGCACTAGGTTAGGAAAGAATGAGCCCTGGGGAGTTTCATTTCTGTCACTTACAGTGGGATACTGTGAAAGCCACTTTATATCTCTCAGCATTAGTTTCCTCATCTGCAAAACAGGGACAGTAACATATCAGCTTCACAGGATTGCTGTGAGAATGAAACAAAAGCATGTCGTGAGGGCTGAATCCTGAGCTGGAATAGTTCAGTGTGGATAAAGCAAGGGTCGGAAGATGAGAGTGGTGAGTGATGTGGCTGGAGAGGTTGACTAGGGCCAAGTGGTCAAGGCCTTGGGCTTCAGTTAAAGCCCCAGGATTGGCTCCTGTGGGAACAACACTGTGCTGTACACATGCTCTTGTCTCTCCCACCAGATGGGGAGCTACCAGAGAGCAGGGGATGCGACTTTCAGGTTCTTCACCATTCTGAGTATTCACACTGACATTTCCCCTCCATCCTGCAGCCAAAGGCTCAGTGGCAGGGCACAGCTCCCCATTCTTTTTTTCCAGTTGTAGACAGCATGACTGCTACAGTGTGGGGGCTGGGGAATGTGTTGAAGATGGGGCAGGGGGTGGAGGGGAGTGGTCAGCCCCTTGGAGCTCACTATAGGGCGTTCAATTCTCTGGAAAACCTAACAAAGAGCGAGGAGGAGGAGGAGGAGTGGCTCAACCTGGACGGCCTGCTTAGAGAAGAGGCTGGTCCACCCTGGAAAACAGAAGAAGGCAAGAGCAAGCAGGAGCCGGGGGAAGTTACCATCTAAGGCATCAGTTCAGAATCTGACCATCACCAGACAAACCTGTTAAAGTATAGATTCCAAAGTCCACCTGACGAGCGTCTGACATAGAGGGTTTGAGATGGGGACTCAACACCTTTACTCACTAAAAGCTTCTAGGTAACTCTGATCATCAGCCAGGTTTGCCAACTAAGGATTTAAGGCGGAAATTCTCAGGCAGACGCAGTGGGTTCCAGAATCACCTGGGAGGGAGGTCTTTGTTCAAACCACCCAAGCACCCCGCCTAGTTTCTGAGGGGTGTCCCAAGGGATCAGTTCTACAGCTGCCTTGGTGAGCATGTGACAGTGGAAGTGGGTGTGGGTTGAGAACTCCAGTGTCAGCTGCAAGGTGGCAGTGGGAAGGCAGCCTGAGATCAGAGGCAGCAAGGAAAGTTGGAGGGAGGGCAGGGCCTGGGACAAGGCCAGCAGAGGGCCCAGGGGTCCAAACAGCAGTTTGGGCTTGGTTGGCTCCCAAGGGAACTGAGGAGTCCCAGAGGGTTCTGGAGCATGCGTAAGCCTTGGGGCAGGAGGGCTGGCTGGTGTGTGGGCTGGCACTGCACGGGCATTGGGAGATGGTAGAAACAGACAGGTCTAAATCTAGGCTCAGCCTCGTCCCAGCTATACTGCCGTAGCCAAGTGACTTCATCTTTCCGGGCCTCCATTACCTCAGCTGCAAAATGGGGCTAAAAACATGTACCTGTTAGATCCCAGAGAATATGAAATGAGAGAATTTCATATTGAAGTGCCCACTGACTACCTAGCGCCCAGACATTATTGCTCTTAATTCTTATTCCCCTTCCCACAAGAGGCATCCCCCTTAGAGACCAGAAAGGTTCTCTGCAAAGATGGAGGCCCTGGGGGGGAGGGTGTGGGAGGCCCCTCCCCTACACGCCACCTGGCCCCCCTCCCACCTCCACATATGGGTTGGGGGGTGGGGAGAGGCAGCAAACAGCCAAACCATCCCAAACTGGGGTTGGTTTCTATGGTAACCAGGGTGCCAGGAGGAAGGGGGTGCTCTAGATCCAGCTGTCCCCCTGAGCACCCTACCCAGGCCCCAGAGCCTCAGCTAATGCCCACCCAACACCCTCCACCCCCCATCTGCCTGCTCTGGGGGCCAGCTTGGACTGCCATGAGGGCCAGGAACGAGGTGCCCACTAACCAAGCACCTGGCCGCCATTCTTCCAGGTGGTTATTAAGACTCCTATTTCGCAGATGAATAACTGACTTGCCCCTTCATTGTGCCTAGAGTATGTTTGCCACCTGGGCACTGCCAGGGGCAGGGTGGGAAGTTCCAAGCAGAAGTCCCAAGTTCGAGTCCACCCAAACCTGTACTCATACACGTCCACCCTGAGAAATTCTATCAGTACTTTGTGTCCTCAGTCCCAACCAACCCCTCATAACTCCTAGAACCAGAGGGGTTGTCAGTCACACCCCGGAAAGAACCAGAGACCGAGTTAAGGCCCTTTGGACACTGATGAGAATACTGAGGACCGGGAATGGGAGAGAGCTTTGCTCCAGCTCACATACACTGGGTCGGGTTCCCCTATCGGTGCTCCGTCCACCCCACGCCCACTCCCAACTCCACAGCTCCAACTGACCCCAAAGGACTGACCTAGGACACCCTGAGTGATGCTCCAGGGAAATGAGACGCAGCTGGGAGAAAGAAAGAAGTCCTAACATTCAGACCTGACTAGCAAGAGAATGGCAGTGCCAGAGGTCATGAGCTCTCAGTCACTGGGAGTGTGTGAAGGGACTGAGCTGGGGGAGGAGGCATGGAAGGGTGTGTTGGGCTCTGTGAGTCCCCCTTTCCCTGGGCACCTGAAGTCTGATCGGAGGTGGAAGAACTGGACACCAGTGTGTACCAGGTTCCCAGGTTCCCACCCCCACAGGCTGCAGGAGGGAGGGTGCACTGGTGAGTCAGTCACAGGTGAGGGAGGCGGGGAGGTGAGGAGCAGCTCTGTGATAGCTGGTACAACCATACCCCAGAGGTTCATGTCCACACACAGTCCAGAATCACCCCTCACAAGACACAGAGAGCAGGGCTTCCACCGCCCCCAGGACCACACGTGGTGGCCACCACCAGCTGCCACTCCAAGAAAAGAGAAGGTGGGCTTCCAGGAAAAGCTCGCTTCTAGCCTCGATGGCACAGGAAAAGCTTACACTTGGGGGTCAGAAGGGGGTTCAACTCCCAGGCCTGCCACTTCCTAGGATGTGACCCCAGGGCAGGGCAGTTCTCCTTCTGGGAAAGAGAGATCCTAATAACCACCTGGAAGGACTCTGCCAGGCGCTTGGTTAGTGGGCACCTCCTTCCCGGCCCTCTCAGCCAACCCCACCCTCGCTGGCAAAGCCCCAGCTCCATTCAGTCCTGAGGCCTGAGGCTGGAGTCCTCCGGCCCGAGAGAGAGAGAGAGAGAGAGAGAGAGAGAGAGAGAGAGAGAGAGAGCCCCCGAACCGCAGAAAGTGGGGGTTGGTGGGCACTGAACTTTCGAACCGCAAACCCCACCCCACCCCCACCCCCTCGCGCCGTTCATTACCTTAACACGAGTTAAAAATAACCGTCTCATCTCTTTAAATTAGTCTGTCTGCAATTACCGCCTGGCACGGCGCTGCCCGCCATCGTCCCGCTGGAGCGGCGCCAGGTGGCAGGCGGGGCCCTCACCCTGTCTGTCGGTCTGTCTGCTTCCTAGTGCCCCCTCTTCCCCTCCCCGCAGCGAAGCTACCCCCAGGGGCCTGGGGGACCCAGCTCCCCAAGTTGTGTGGGTATGGGCCCAGCACCCTGGGGCTCCCGGACAGTCAAGCGCGAGGGGGCGGGCGGGCGGGGAGCCGAGGGCTGGGGTGGGGGCTCCAGCGCGCGGGGGAGGGGCCTCGGGAGGCCCGGAAAGCCGGAAGGGCCCGCAGCGCCAGCGCTAGCTCGTGGGTGGGTGTGAGCAGGTGGCCGTGGGAGTCTGCCGGGCGTGCCAGCAACTGTGCCAGGAGCGGCTGGCACGGGCTTGTGCCCAGGAGGCGGGCAGCTGCCAGCCCCCCGCTCGTGCAGTGTGTTTGTGGGGGGGTTGTGAGGACACCCCCCAACCCTGGCTCACACAGCCTCTTCCCACACCCCACTAGCCCTGGGGGCTGGGGATCCCCGGAGGACAAAGAAGGAGGAGGGAGCCCTGCTCCAGCAGGCTAGGGGAGGAAAAAAGGGGGCGCCCCCTGTACTCACACCCTATGCTCAGCCCAGCTGTAGCAGGACCCTCCTCCTGGAGTCTCAGATCAGTCCCTCCCTCTAGCCCCCATCCCACTTAGGACCTATTGGCCAGCCTGGGCCGATGGGGGTAGCACACCATCCCTCCAGATCCCACCCCCCAACAGCCAGGCTGCTCCAGGCCCTGAGGGTGAAGAGAAGTCCTCATCGCCGTGCTCCTCCCCCACCAGGCCTGGGGACAAGAATGGGAGGCGCCCAGGCTTGGCCTGGGAGCTCCCAGGGGAGCTGGCAGCCAGGAAACAGGCAGAACAACTCCAGGGGCGATAAGAGACAGGAGTGCTAAGTGCTTCACCCGGACCCAGAGCAGCCTGGAAGGCTCCCTGGAGGAGTCATCACTAGGGAAGGTGGACCTGGAGCATCTGAGAGAAAGTGGGAGGCTCTACCTGGATGTCTGATAGCCACATTTCTGGGACACTAGAGGGATGGGGACCTCCTGTCCAAGCCTCTTCCCAGGCCTGGAGACCCTCTACTCTGAGGGGAACACTATCAGCCTCTATGTTAATGGATTTCTCAGCACCAAGGCTGGGAACTCTCTTCAGGCTTCAGCCTGCTGGGTGTACTGCGCCTGCTGCTGATCTTGCCTCCTTCGATTTGCTCGACTACCTCCCCACATCACAGGTGGGACCACCAGGCAAAGGCCACGCACATGAGCCCTTCCTGATCTGTCCCACTCTGCCTTTCCCGTGCCACCTCCCTGCCATCCTTAGGAGCCTTGGGTTTTAGCCTAGCATGCCAGGTCTCCCAGACCCAACATGCTCAATTCCACCTCCCCTGGAAGAATTTCTCCCAAGTTCTACCCCAATGAAAGAAGCTCAGATCAAGTGCCACCTTCTCAGTGAGGGCTTGCTGGGCTCCCCAGGGATCTAACCTGCCTTCCCCATACCTCTGCCCCCACCCCTGGCCCTTCCTGTAAAACACAGGGCCTGGGTGTGGAACTGGCTGAGCCCTGATGTGTCCTAAAGGCAGGTCCAATGTCTTTCCTTTTGGTTGACCTACTGCATCTAACCCAGGGTTTAGTACAACCCAGGGATCCCAGTCCAACATTTATGTGTGTGGGGGGCCGGGGGTGGGGGGGGGGGAGAGGAAGGAATAATGGGCCCTGGCCCCAGTCTAGGCACCTGAGGTGTACCACAGCCCCTGCTAACCAGAGGTTGGCTGGGAGTTAGGGATGGCCCCTCTACCAGGTCCCTGGAGGGACTGACTGGGAATGGGGGAAGAGGCAGCAGGGGGAGCAGGATGAGAGGGAGTAGAAGGAGGATAACCACCAGGGAATGAGATGGGAAAGGCCAGAGTCCCCTCTGAACAGCCCTCCCCCAGTGGCTGGATGGTCTCTGCCAGGGCCTAGGTCAGGAGCCCAAGCCTGAGTCTCCCTCTCCAATGCTCCAGCCCAGGACGAGCCTTCCAGAACTCCCTCCTTCCTGAGCCCAGACCCAGGGAGAACCACTGTGTCCTGAGCAGCTTGGTGCAGTGGGAATCGCATCCAATGGGCAGGCTGGAGGCCTGGGCCGTCATCCAGGGCCTGCTGCTCACTGATGGCCTGAGGAAAGTCCCATCTCCTTCCTGGGCCTCAGTCTCACAGTCTGAGAAATGAACTCGTGGGACTAAGTTGTCTCCAAACACATTCCCAATCACATTTAAGGATTTAGACCTGCCCCTGTTGAAAAGCCATCAGCGTCCCACTCCCACACCCAGCGCCAGCAGGACGCTATCTCAGAGGCTCTGTGGGGCATGGGAGGGAGAGACCCCAGGACCGGAGTCCAGCTCTCCCCTCTACTGACGGTGTGACCTTGGGCAGTTCACTCCTCCATGCCGTGCCTCAGTGTCCAGCTCTGTACATGGTGACAATAAAACCCCCCTCAGGGACTGATGAGAGCCTTTAAGGAGACACCTGGCACAGATGCCTGAGAGTGTCTGGCACAGGCTTGGGCCTGAGAGCCTCAATGAACTGCAGTTCTCTCCTAGCTTCCAGCTTCAGGTCCCCTCTGGGCATCTTCCCCCATCATCCCTAATCCTGGCAATCCCAGTGGGAGCGCCACCTCCTGTAGCAAGCCCTCCTGGCTTACTCTGGCCCACGGCCTCAGCATCCTTTGCACCATCCACCCATTTCTTCCCTTTTTCGCCAGAGAGCACTGGTGGCTCCTCAGTGCCAGGCTCTACCGCTGGGTGCTGTGGGCACAGAGCTTACTCCGACACTGCCACTGTCTTCCACAGGCAGGGTGGGGAAGGGAAACGAGATAGGACACAAAAGACTAAGACCTATGACAGGCAGGGAGAGGACCAGAGAAGAGGGGTTCCTAAGCTAACTAAAAAGGGTTAAGGAAGATTTCCAGGAAGAGGCACCTGAACTTTGCCCTTCAGAACAAGGACTATAGCTACAGGGAGAAGTAAAAGGTGGGACAGTGCATGGGGAGCAGGAAAGGAGGTGGGAGCAAAGCCCAAGGGCAGGGCACACTTGGGAGGAGTAAGTGTTCCAATGGGAGCTGATCCCAAGGGAACTGGAGAGGCTAGGGAAGAGCTGTGTCTGCTCCTCCACCCTGTGACCCCACCCCATAGTGGCCTGAGAGCCATAGGCTCCCAGGTCAGAGCACCCACAACCCCTATAATGCAGCCACTGGGCATCTAGTGTTGTCCATGTTGATAAGCTTGCCCCCCTCCCCTCACTGGCACACCTCCTCTGACCCTGTCTGCAGCCACCACCAGGCACAGCCCCCTCCCTCCATTTAGGCATGCCTCCCTGGCAGAGATCCTCCTCTTCCATAGGGAGCCTGACAGCTCACAGACCTTAGGCACAGTCCCTCCATCCCCAACTTCCTATCCCCTCCAAAACATTGACTATTCCCATTCCCCACAAGAGGGTCTGGAAGGCATAATCCAGTCAAGCCCCTGTCCTCTCCCAAGATGGCTCTCCCCTTTCCCCTGGCTGGCAGTCAGGCTTCCCTTGGGGTGCCCCTGCCCCTCCCCCACTCCCACATGCATCTGAGCTCAGAAAGCCTGGGAAGTGGAAGACAGCCTGGGGTAGGCAGGGCGGGATCCCCAGCCCTCAATGCCATGCCCTAACACCAGCAGCAGTCAGCACCAGCCCATCATACTGATCAAAGCAAGGGGGACAGCAGCTGCCCCATGGAAAACTCAGATCCCAGGTCACCTGACAAGTCACCCCACCCGAGACTAGCTGGTGCCCTAAGGTGAACTCCTGGCTCCACAGGAAGGGCTGTGAGCTGAGGGTTGCACTCCTCACCCTGGGGTCAGCGCCAGGCAGGGAAGTGGGGAAGATTTGGGGGGAAAGCAGCCACTGACCCAAGTCATGATGCCAGCTCTTTAAGGAGGGTGCCCTGGTGGAGAGGGTAAAACAAGAGTAACTCAAAGCACACTCATGGGGTCAGAGGAGGCTCCCCACTGTCCGAAGCCCGGGAATGGGTTCCTCTGCGATGCCTCCAAGGATGGGCTGGGGGTGTCCTTCAGGGGTGCTTCAAAGTGGCAGTCAGTCCCTGGTTACCCCATGAGACCTCCCATCCCGCATCCAGAATATGCACACAGCTGCTCCCAGCACGCCCCCTCCTGTCTGCTGGCCGGCCCAACGCCCTGGGCTCACACTCCTTGACCCTGGGGGTGCCCCGGGGCGGGGGGGGG
>NW_005871085.1:2049195-2115520 GCF_000147115.1 Myotis lucifugus
CCCGTCAATGCCGCCAACGCTCCCGCCGCTCCAGCTCCAGCGCCAGCTTCCGCTCCTGCCGCGCTTAGCGCCGGCTGCACCTCGGGATGGGCGGGGGGACCGAGAAAGGGCGGGTCCGGCGAGGGCGGGGGGCGGGGCGTACCCACTAGCAGCCACGGAATCCTGGGCCTGCCCGGTACCCCGCCCGCGGGCCGGGGGGTGGTGGAGACGCGGGGCGCGCGACTCGGGGCGACCCCACCGCATCCCCTGCAAGCAACAGCGCCGCCTATGGAGCAGTGGAGGAGTGGCGGGCGCGACCCCGCCCCCTGCTCGGCTCTGGGGGAGGGGGCGCGGGGCGTGTCCCTAGCGTCCTCATTGGTTCGCAGCAGGGCTGTCCCACCCACGGACTCGGCAGGATCCCTCCCAGAAGCGCGTCAGCGGGTTATTGTTACAACCCTGGGTTTCCCCGGGCAACGAGGATGGGGCGGGACTCAGAGCACTTGACCCCGCCTTCTACTCTCGAAGGGAATGCCCAGCCCCTGACTCCGGATCCCTGGCGTTTCCAAGTCTTAGAATCCTGATGGGGCGGATGGTGGAGCTCTCCTTTGTGCCCTAGACTGGGCTGGGGAAAGGATACCTGGGTTCTGGGCCAGGCTTTGCCACATTTCTAGCTTCTCCACCTGCAACGAGGTCTTCCTCGGCTCTTAGGGTACCTGTGGACATAGTTTTAGAGCCTCGATTCTCAAAGTTCAAAGTGTAGCAGAATCCACCTGAAGAGCTTGTGAAAACATGTTGCTGGACCTCACAGGGTAAGCCTGGGTTGGGGCTGGAGACTTTGCATTTCTAACAAGTTCCCAGGTGGTGCACGGAGGACTACACTCTGCAAAGCACTGGTTTAAACTCTGTGGGATGCTCTTGCAAGAGCTGTTGGAAGAAACACTTGCCCCAAAATTCATCCTATATGGGGTGAAGCTCCTCATTCACTTAACAGATTGATTGAACACCTTTGATGCTCCAGGCACTGTTCAGGCCACTATGGCAAGAGCAGCAGCAGAGACAGATGGGGTTCCTAGCATAGGCTAGGGGAAGAGTCAGATGTTTATCAGATCATCATATGGCCTCAGAAGCGAGGCTGGCTGAGAAGTTGGGCAGCCCATGACCTCATCCCACAAGGTTTCTAGGCTAGGTCTCCAGTCGCTATACCACCTGCCTGCCTTTGCTCAGAGTATGCCCTCTGCCTAGAACACCCTTTCCCCTCCTACAGGACATGATCAGAGATTCCCCCATTCTTCAAAGCTCAGCTCAAATGTCACCTCATCCCTGACACCTTCTCTAACCCCAACTCCCAACACTTGTCTCTGTTCCTTGCTTGCCCACACTACTTCCTGTTCTTCCAGCCATGCCTTATGTCCCTTTAGGACAATATTTCTTTTTTGCCCATCAGGAAACTGAGGCCCAGAGTGGGGAGGTGACTTGCCCAGATGGAATGTGCAGGACTAGAATCCCAAGCCATCAGTCATTACCAGACTCCTAGAGAAGCTGCAGACGGCAACTGGCAAGAGTTCTCTGGGATGTGAGAGGGCTGGGCCCAGGCCGTGGGAGACAGCCTCTGTCAAAAATTCCTTCCCTCCGACTGCAGTCCCAAGGAGTAGGGCTAAGGGTATGGGTGGGGGTGGGGCTGAGGGGGCCCCTCCTCACCCCCTGGGGTGGAAGCAGGCCCAGCTTGCAAATGCCTGGCATGGCATCTTCCTGAGTCACATCCCCATAGGCAAGGGTGGGCATGGGAACATTCAGCTATCCCCCTACCCCTCTGCATAATGTGCATACTCTCCAGGTGGTTTTGGTTAGAGTCACAAGGGCTCTGAAATCACTGCTGTACCCCCTTCCACAGTACTCATATGCCCTCCCTGCCTGGGGAGCTCGCCCTGGGAGCTGCCCTCTCTGGTACTCTGGAGGCCAGGCAGGCCTCTTGCCAGTCTTCAGCCCTGGCCCAGCCTGCTCTGTGAGATGGAGGCCTGCTGGGGGCCATACCAGAGCTGGGAGGATCCTTAGCTGGGGGCCCTGGCACAGGCTGCCATTGCAGGGCTGGAAAGCCAGGTTGGCAGGGACACCCTGACTCAGGCTGACTCAGACTCTGCCTAGGCCCTTGCCCCACCCAGTGTCCACAGCTGCTGCCTGACTCTCCTCTGGGACCCACATCTGGCACACTCAGCCCCCCTCCACATACACACCCACCATGCCACACACTGACACTCATTCTTCTTTACTCACAACTTGGCCCCTGCTCACAATTCATTATGAGGCAGTATAACCGTGATTAAGAGTGTGGGCAAGTTACTTAACTGCTCAAAGCCACTATTTCCTAATCTATAAATGAGTGTCATCATAGCACTGACTTCATAGGATATTTGAAGCATTCAATAAGATCATGAATATCAGCACCAGGCTCAGAGTAAGTGCTCAATAAAAGCTTGCCGTTTTTATCACTGTTGGTGCTGCTCCTGCATATATATCTTCCCTTTGCACTTGTCCCAACTCACACTGCCCCATCTGCTCTCACCACGCACACACTTGTGCCCATTCACACACATGGGCTCACATGCACACTTGCATATGTCCCTTCCACTTGCATCCCAATTGCACAGGCCGGAATCTTCTTATGGTTCTTGGCCCCAGGTCTCTCTCTCAAATTGCCTTCTCCTCCCTCCCCTTCCCTCCACTCCCTTCCCCTCCCCTCCCCCATGCTTGCCCTCAGTCTGCCATTTACCCTCCCCAACACTCCCACGTTCATTCCTGCTCACAAACAAGCCCCCACTTGCTTACCCTTGCATTCCTCCCCTTTCACACACACATTTGCTTCTGCTCACACTTTCCCAGGCTTAAACATGCTCGAATTCCAATGCATGCACACTCTCTCGCTCACACACAGACATGTGCTTTACCCACTCAGCTCCTACTTGGATCACAAAACTGGTACACGTACACCCAAACAACCCCAGTGCATGCCTCAGTACCTCAGCTGGTCCATCCCCTCCCAGTAAGGAGCACACAACACACAGCTCGCCAACAGTCCTGCTGTTGGCAGACACCCCGCCCTGGGCCACAGTGACACTCCCCTCACCCTCACAGGACTGTCTCCTCCCCTGCTGCTTCCCCTCCTCCAGTCTCAGTTCCACAGCCTCTCCCAGCTCTCAGAATAGCCCCTGCCATTGCGGCCACTGCCACCTCCACTGCTGCCACTGCTGAGCTGTCAGGGCCCGCCAGAGCCCGCTTCCCCAGCGCTCGGTGCCAGCTGTCCCGGCTCACTCGGGGCAAGTGAGGACAGGAGGACGGGCTTTTCTGAGGTCTGATGCACATAGCTGCTCAGCACCCCTTTCCAGAGCCCACCTGGAAGACAGTCAGCTCTCAGAGGAGGCCACTGCCACTTGCTCCGCATTTTTCCAGTCCCCAAAGGTCTTTGCCTCTGTTCCCAGATCCTCATACCACCCAGTGAAGGCCCAGACAGCTGATGGCTCAGAGCACCCAAGGTCTGGGGAGGGAGAAGTTTGCTCAAGAAGCACTGTGGGTTGGGAGCAGAGGCAGACCACGGCCAGCCTTTCCTAGCCCCTTATGGGGGGCTCCAGAGGACCCTCCCCTAAACCACACAGTTATCAAGAACCACCCCCCAGCCCCCACCTGTCTGTGCGCAGCAGAGCCGAGCCTGGTTGACATTTGATATCACAGTTGTCAGGAAAAAAGAACAGCACAGGAGTGATGTCTGGGGATGCCTCTGCAAGGGGAGGGGCTGGTGTCCAGACAGGCCTCCAGGGTGGAGAGGGGGAGCGTCTGCAGGAGCCAGAGGGGACATCAGGACAGCTGGGAGAGCCTCCAGGGCAGGCTCAGGCCTGGCCCAGGGACAGAGGCAGGGAGTGGGTGGGGCTGAGCTGACGCTGTGTAGCTGAGGGGACAGTCCAGCAGGAGAGAGCTCCTGACAAGACCCAAGGCTCCTTCGCTGACTCTGCAGTCCATGCCTGGGGCAGAGTTTTCTGCTGGCTTTGGGAAGCAGCTTTCACTGGCAACTGCCGGGTGCCCAAGAACACGTGGCACAGGCCAAAAGGACCTTGTGTCCTCCTGGGCCATGGGGGGAGGCGGGGGCGGGGGGGGGAGACTTTACCACCACAGAGAGTGGTAAAGAATTAGTGCCGAAGTGAGCTGTTGGTAAAGGCCAAGCCCGTTCCACATGCCATCCGACTCAATCCCAATTCTTCTCCCCGTTAGCTTTATTGAGTACTTACTGTGTCAGCCCCTGCAGAGCACCTGACAAGCATTAGCCAGAAGAATCTGGCTCCTTGCCATCATGAACTTTGCCCATCTTGTTCACTGCTGTGTCCCCGGGACCTAGAGCAGGAGCTGGCACAGAGACCTTCGATAAATATTTGTTAAATGACAGAATGAAGTCATTTCAGTCTCACGACCACAAGAAAGGCAGATACTATTATTCCCATTTTCTGGGTGAGGAAAGTGAGGCTCAAAGGAGGAAAGTATAGCCTCCTACCTCCGTGGCTGAGGTAGGAGCACCTAGTGGCTGAGGGAAATGAGCTTAGGGACAAATCACTTCCCTTCTCTGAGCCTCACTTTCCTCATCTGTGAAATGGGAATGGCTATGCTTCCCTGTGGAGAAAGATGAAGATCACAAGCACAGAGCAAATGTCATACAAATGGATGTTCCCTTCATCCTTCTCCATCGCGGGTTTGCCCTGATATTCTAAATTTCGGCACAGCCAGCCCTGGGGGCCACGGGCACCCTCTTTCAGTACTATAGAGAGTAGGTATGTGGTTTGCTAGGGCTGCTGTAACAAAGTCCCAAAGTGGCTTCAAACCGCAAGTATTTCTTTTCTCTCAGTTCTGGAGCTAGCAGTCTGAAATCAAGGTGTTGACAGGGTCATGCTCTCCCTACTAGTAAAAGCTCCAGGGGAAAGCCTCTCTCGCCTCTTCCTAGCTTCTGGCGGTTGGTGGCAGGCAATCCCTGCTGTTCCTTGTCTTGTAAACAGATCACTCCAGTCTCTGCCTCCATCTTCACCTGCTGCTCTTCCCTGTCTCTTCTCCATGTCTCCACAGGCCATTCTCCTCTCTGTCTTCCTGTTCTTCTTCTTCCTCTTCTCTCTTCTCATGTCTTCACAAGCCATTCTCCTCTCTGTCGTCTTCTCCTCCTCCTCCTCCTCCTCCTCCTCCTCCTCCTCCTCCTTCTTCTTCTTCCTCTTCTCTCTTCTCCATGTCTTCACAAGTCATTCTCCTCCCTGTCTTCTTCTTCTTCTCCTCCTCCTCCTCCTCCTCCTCCTCCTTCTTCTTCTTCTTCTTCTTCTTCATCTTCTTCCACTTCTTCTTCTTCTTCAATATTTTTTTAAATTGATCTCAGTGACAGAAAGGAAGAGGGAGAGAGAGATAGAAACATCAATGATGAGAGAGTCATCGATTGGCTGCCTCCTCCACATCCTCTACTGGGGATCAAGCCTGAAACCCCAGCATGTACCCTGACCAGGAAATGAACCATGGCCTCCTGGTTCATGGGCTGATGCTCAATCACTGAGGCACACAAGCCGGGCTCTCCTCTTCTTGTAATGGAACCAGCCATATTGGATTAGGGGCCCACCCTACTCCACTATGACCTAGTCTTAAATAATTACATCTGCAGTCTTTATTTCTAAATAAGGTCACATTCGGAGATTTTAGGAAGAGCATGACTTGGGGGAGGGGGCTGCTATTCAACCCAATACAAGAGGTGTCGTGGGAAAGGCACAGGACGTGGAGGCAGGCAGGACCAGGCTTGAATGCTGCCTCCTTCACTAAGAAGCTGTTTGACTTCAGACTTCGGTGAGTCCTCTTTGTTACTGTGTAAAGTGAAGACCACAACCCTGACCTCCCAGGGGTGTTGAAGGGAGAAGAAGTGAGTCTTGACAGCAGCGCCTGGCAGAAGAAGACCTAGCACCTTGCCATGGCCTCCCTGCCCTGCCCTACCCTGCCTGGCCCGTGGGACCTCTCCTCTGGACTGTCCTGACCCCAGCCTGTCATCTTCCTGGTCCAGGGATGCTGTCAGAACACGGGGCTACAATGTTCTGCTACTGGCCCTGCTCTTGGCTAACTCGCATCTCCATTCCTCAGGGGCTCTGTTTTCTGATCAGTCAAATGGGAGGGAGGCCTGGAGCACATGATCTTGAAGGTTCCATCTGAGGCTGACATTCACAGAGCCCTAGGACCTCCGTGCAAAATACCAAAGTACAGTGGGGCCTTGACTTACGAGTTTAATTCGTTCCGTGACGGAGCTCGTAACTCAAATTACTCGTATGTCAAATCAAAAAGTGAACGAGTGAGACACGTGATGCTGGGTGTTGTGGTGTTCGCTGTGATGTTCGCTGCGCCAACTAGTGGTGGGGTATCTGAAGCTGGCTCGTAACCCGAATTTTAGCTCGCAACTCAAAGCAAAAAATCAGCCGAGAGACGGCTCATATCTCGAAAAACTCGTTAGTTGGGACACTCATAAGTCAAGGCCCCACTGTAGTTTGGAGTTCTGAAAGCCGTGACAATTAGAGAAGGATCCCAGAAAAGGGATGAGGTTTCTAGCAGAAGGTTTCCTCTTCCGCAGCCAGGTCTCCCCAGGCCCCCCAGGCCATGGAGGCAGCAGACTTTCCCAGCAGCGAGCCTGAGTCTGTGAGGAGCCCCCAGACGCCAGCCCACAGCACCTGTGTTCGCTGTTCTCTCCTCGGCACCTACGGCCCCAGCACTGGGCATCAGGTGGCTATGGAGGGACGCAGTGAGTGCCAGCGTATCAAGGACTCGCTGATTACCCTGGCCTGGTCACGTACCTCAGTTTCCCCATCTGCAAAATGGAGATCACGACACCTATCTCCAAAGTGGCCACAAGGATGAAAGGAGGTAGCATGGGGGAGAAGGACCTGAGTCACTGCTGGGAATTGTAAATATTTCTCTCTCTGTCCTACATCTTGGTCTCGCCCCGGGTCCCTGGGTGCATGGCAAATGTCACCACCTCCTCGACCCTGCAGCCTGAGGAGTCCTGGCAGGAGAGGCCATGGACTCCTGGTTAGGATAATCAGGGCAACCAGCCCAACAGAGTGCTGATTGGAGGCTAACAGTTACAGAAGGCCACGTGCCGTGCTGTGTGTGCCCTCTCATTCATCTTGAAAGCCCACTCTGCCATCGCCAGCACTGTTCCCATTTGGCAGATGGGGAAACTGAGGGCATCTGCTGAGGAAATGTCACAGGGCTATTGTGAGGATGATAAGAATAACAAATATAATAATATTCCTCAAGTGCTTACTAAGTGCAGCCTCTATGCTAGGTGATTCCATCGTTCTCCCTTGATCCTGAGTTAGCCCTGAGAGGTTGGGATTGTTTTAGAAGGGGCAGCAGGGCTCAGAGAAGCAGGATCTAAGCCAGTTTCCCAACCCTAAAGCTGCAACTGCTTTTTCTCACCTGGTTGCTGCCTGCACAGGTGGGGAATGCCAAATATGGGTGGCACAGATTACCCAGGCCAAGGAGAGCAGCGATGATCCAATATATATATATATTTTTTTAAATTTTTATTTATTTATTTATTTATTTTACAGAGAGGATGGGAGAGGGATAGAGAGTTAGAAATATCAATGAGAGAGAAACACTGATCAGCTGCCTCCTGCACACTCCCTACTGGGGATGTGCCCACAACCAAGGTACATGCCCTTGACCGGGATCAAACCTGGAACCCTTCAGTCTGCAGGCCGATGCTCTATCAACTGAGCCAAACTGGTTAGGGCTCTCCCCTCTCCTTTATTTTTTTTGAAGTATATTTTTATTGATTTCAGAGAGGAAGGAAGAGGGAGAGAGAGATAGAAACATCAATGATGAGAGAGGATCATTGATTGGCTGCCTCCTGCACATCCCCCCACTAGGGATCGAGCCCGCAATCAGAGCATGTGCCCTTGACTGGAATCGAACCTGGGACCCTTCAGTCCGCAGGCCGATGCTCCATCCACTGAGCCAAACTGGCTAGGGCTCCCCTCTCCTTTTTAACCCTAGCAATTTTATACTTGAGTTAGACTAAGTAAGGACAGGCCAAAAATGTGGTCCATGTAAATGTTGTCATCCACCCTTCCTAAACTCTCATCACCCAGGTGCCAAGAGATGGCCCCTTGGGAGGCCTGGCCCTGCCCAGTGCCCTGGACCTGGGTCCAGCCCCAGCTTTCTTTGTCGCCTGGGAGCGTCTCCATTGCTCCCCTAAGCGCTGTGCATGGCCCATCCAAGGTCCCACTACAATGACTGCAACTCTAGCTGCAACTCTAGCTGCACAGGCTCTCTCGCAGCTGCCCTCCAGCAGCCACCTCGCTGGATAGAGGGACCTAGTGCTGTACACACTCCCCAAGCCTAGCTGCTTCTGCACACTTGTCTTGAGCCTTTAGTTCCTGTCCTCCGCCCCTCAACATGGAGGAGCACAGGAATTGGGCCCAGCAGGCCTGGGTTCGCTTCCTGGCTCTAACTCTGTGACCTTGGACCCTTCTTGTCCCCGAGTCTCAGTTGCTCCGTCTAAGCAGCATGGGTCCTCCTTCACAGGACCATGGTGAGGAGGGTGACAGCAATGACATCGATAAGAACAAGATTATTTTTCAAGGGACCATCAAGTGCAAGCTCTACGCTAAGTGATTCCATGGCTCTCACTGGTCCTGTCGCAACCCAGAGAGGCTGCTATTATCTTGTTGTCACCCCATTTCACAGACAACGATGTGGTTACAGAGTTTCCTGGGACTCATAGGCACTGGACAGGTGCTGGTTCTTTCTTAAGACTTTTGTTTTTTCAACAGTCTACTCTACATTCCTAAATTACGTCAGCTGTGCTCAAGCCACGCAGGGGTATACAACCGTTCTTCCCACCCAGACGCCCGCAGGTGTCCAGCTGGCTCTGTGACTCCAGCGCAGCAAACTGCACGCCCAGGCTGGTTCCTTTTCTGAGATATTTCATCCCAGGGGTCAGGAGGCGTGGCTCCGAGCCAGCCCTGCCCGTCTTAACTCCTCTGAGCCTCAGTTTCTTCTCTGTTTATATCTGAGTTGTGGTTGTAAAAAAAAAAAAAAAAGTAGGTAGTCCAAAACTGTTGGCTGCACAGCGTCTCCATCCAATTTAGCCATGTACATGAGTCAGAATTAAAGGCCAATTACCAACACTGACCAGCCCAGTACACAAGGGAGCCATAGACACAAGGAACAAACCAAGGGTTAAGTGCGCAGTGGAGGGGGCATGGCTCTCCGGGGGCGCCGCACGGGGCCCTCTGTCCCGCAGTGCAGCCCTTTCCCCTGCTGGGCAGCGTAGAGGTCAATCTTGAATTTGATTGCAGGAACTATCTCAGTTTGGTTTATGGCTCATTCTCTTCTTCCATTTTATCGCAAAACTCTTACTTCTTTTCCTGGCTTAATTGTATGTGTCATTTTGTAAAAAATAGGATCTACCTGAAATCCCTTTTTTGGAAGTAGAGTTGGCATAAATGATGGATGAGGGCAAGAAGCCCAGATGCAGGACCTAAGTGACATGCAGGGTGAAGACAGAACCAAGGCATCAACCTGACACATTCCTAGCATCTTTCAAAACTCAGCTGGTACCTCCTCTGAGAAGCTTCCTGGACCCCCGTGGAGATATCAGCCCTTCTTCCCCTATTCCCCATGCACTGTTTCTGTTCTCACTCTGGCTGTAATGATCTGTCTCCATGTCTGCTCACTCTAGTAGTGTGTGACGGCCTCTAGCCCTGGGTCTCTGCCCCACTCACTTCTCAGGCCCCGCACAGGAGTGCGGCGCGAGGGGGTGGAATATGAGAGGCTCACAAAGGTGAACATTGCAGCTGATCTTCCAATAATTTCCTGAGCACCTAATATATTCTAAGAAATAAAATCTCTCCTGATTGATAAAGGTTCAAGTAAGAGCCATGGAATTACTTAGGATGGGATCTTTACAAGTCCTTGAAGGCACGGAGTGAAGGGGAGGTGGCTAACTGAGCCAGGGATCACAAGAGGGGGCGGGAACAGCAGAGGAAGATGATGGATTCAGTTTGGGGGCACTGAGTTGGAGGTGCCTGTGGGACAGGCAGGGAAGACATCTGTCTGGCAGGCACTGATAGACAGCCCAGAGCTCTGGGAAGAGATGTGACTTGGGAGTCCTTGGGAGTCCTTGGCACAGAGATGGTGAAACCATGGGAGTGGAGTGGAGCAAGATATGGAGAGAGCAGAGGGCTAACGGACAGCAGCACATTGGGGAGTGGGAGTAGGGGGGAGCAGAGCAAGAGTAGACACAAAGGATTCTGGGGGAAGCTGCCAGAGAGCCAACAAAGGGTGGACTCATGAAAGTCATGAGAAATGAGTGGTGAAAACAGAAGGAACTAGTAAATAGAGCAAATGTTACAGGCAGGTCAAGAAAGCAAAGGTCAGATGCATGTGCTACAGTATTTGCCTTCCCAGACCAGTACAGGCCAAAAAGTGAGGCAGCAGCTGCCCACAGTGTATACCACCAGCCCCAACAAGGTGAGCCAACCTCTAAAGCACCTGTAAGAAATCTTAGTCAGTCCCAGGTCCCGCCCAGTCTCTGAACATCTCTGAGCCCCAGTTCCTCATCTGTGAAAAGGGGATGATGTCCAAAGTTAACCAGGGCTGTGTAAGAGTTGAATGACATCATTGTAAGATACTTGGTACATAGCGGGCACTTAACAAACGTCACTGCTCTCACTCCTTATTTTAATATTAATATGTCTACCCCTGATGCTGATCTTGAACCATGAAAACGTTAAATTCAGGTCAGTTATCCTTTTTTTAGGGAACAAAGGGAAGAGTGTACATACTTTAGAAAGATTCCTCAAAGAAGTCACATCGGTCTGATTTTTGAAGATGGTTGGTTTGGGTGCTAAGGTGCCCTAGACGTGGCTGCCAACCTCCCCTCCAGCCCCATCGTTCCTGCTCTCCCCAGAGAGAAGCGGTCATCTGTGTAGGACAGTGATGGCAAACCTATGACACGCGTGTCAGAGGTGACACACGAACTCATTTTTTTTGGTTGATTTTTCTTTGTTAAATGGTATTTAAATATATAAAATAAATATCAAAAATATAAGTCTTTGTTTTACTATGGTTGCAAACATCAAAACATTTCTATATATGACATGGCACCAGAGTTAAGTTAGGGTTTTTCAAAATGCTGACACACCGAGCTCAAAAGGTTCGCCATCACTGGTGTAGGATCTCTCCATTCAGAGGATGGGGAAGCCTGCCCGGCCAGGCTAAGAGAGCCCGGTGGCTAGGGAACGGGAAGAAAGCTGTGCAGAGTGTAATAGAGGAGCTGGGTGAGGTCCAGCCTAGGAGAGTAAAGCTAAGTCACAAATAACATTCACATGAAGTGCTGAGCAAGGCACATTCACATAGATTGTCTCAGTTGTTACTCCCAGCAACCTTGTGAGAAGGGAGCATTCTCCCCACCCCAGACAGAAACGGGGATTCTGTCATATAAAGTGATTTGCTCAAAGTCATGCAGGTAATAGGGGATGGCTCTGGGATGGAAAGCCACACCTGTGCTCAGGAGGAGGCCAGCTGGATTTGAGAAGCTGGGAAGGAAGCAGATGAAGGAGGGAGCCTTGGCGATGTGATGTCCAGGTTTTACTCTAATCTGTCCTGGTGGCATAGGCACAGGCACAGGGAGGGGCCTGGTCCTGGCCTCACAACCATCCACGGAGGTGAGACAGCTCTGGAAGACCCCCCAGATACCTGAGCAGATGGAGGTGTTTCCATCCAGCAAAACTTTACCTGCAAACTCACCTCAAAATCATCACCTGTTACTCAGAGAAAGAGTCACGACAAGGAAGAGGACAGGAGTGGGAGCTGCCTGCCTGAAACGGAGCCCCACTGGTATCTAAGTGGCCAGAAGGTAGGAGCGAGCAGCCCACCTGTGAGGTGAATCCACAAGCGCCTGGAGTGGGAGGGCGAGCGGGGAGGGGTCAGACCCCTCTGAGCTTGTTTCCTCACCTGGGAAACTGATCAGAAAACCTGCATGGCAGGGCACATAAAGAGCACCCTGGAGAGTTCCTGGCTTCAAGCCCAGGCTTCTTTCCCCTCTCACCTCATATGTGCCAGGTGAGGAGGCCCGGAGAGGGCCGGTGACTGTCCACGGGCACACATGCAGTGCGCCACGATGAAGCCAAGACGGGCACTCCGACCCCTAGCCCTCAGGCACCAGAGTGTGCTTAGTCAGGGTGACGTGTTAGCCACAGCACCCGAGCCGGCTCAGACCACGTTAACAGCGGTGGAGTCTAGAGCTGCCTCACACTGCCCAACACTGGGGCCACTAGTCACCCATGGTTACTAAGTGCTTAAAACGTGGCTAGTTCCAGATAGGACGTGCTGTTAATTGTAAAAAGGAGCCAGATTTTGTAGGAAGAAAATATTGAAAATAGCTCATGACTTTTATATTGATCCTATGTTGAAATGATATAGTTCAGACATATTGGGTTAAGTAAAATACAGTTTCAAGTTAATGTTACCTATCTCCTTTTACTTTCAGGTGGCTACTAGAAAATTTAAAATTACACACGTGGCTCATATTATGTCATTATTGGAGCAGTATAGGTCTCAGATGCAGGAGGAGCTAGGGCTGCCTCCTCTGTGCAGAGTGAAACTGAACTTAATTCCAGACCACACACCTCAAAGGCACTAGGCAGGGGGCAGTGTGTCCAGAGAGAGAGCGGGGGTGGGGGAGGCCTCAGAAGGAGGCCACAGCATTGCACAACTCAGGGACACCTGGGACCGACATCACAGTCCAGTGAACTATGTCACTGAAGGGACAGTTGGAGGACCTGGACTGAGACTATTTGGAGAGGAGACGTGATCACTGTCTCCAAATAGCAAAGGGCAGTCATCGGGCTAAGGGAGCAGACGTGTTCTGTGTGGCCTCAAAGAGGAGAGCTGGGCTCGGAGGGAGAGCTATCGGGGAAGCAGTCTTCACTCAAGGGCAAGCCAGGACTGTCCCCAACGGGGCTGTGCTGCCTCTTCTGGGGGTGTGGAGGGTGAACGGGGCCTGGTGGACTTGCCGTGGAAGGGGCTAGATTGGAAGGAAGAAACGTCCTGAATAGAATAGGCCCTCACATCTGGGGCCTCTGGAGCACTCTGGGCTGGGTGGCTGCTCCAGGTCAGGACAGAGGGGCTCCCTGAGGTCCCAGCCTAATCGTAGTACCGACACAATTACTGCTCACAGTGGTCTCTCCTTATCCATGGAGGACAGATTCCGAGAGCCCCAGTGGATGCCTAAAACCACAGAGTACCAAACCCTATATATCCTTTTCCCCCCCTATACATATATACCTATGATAAAGTTTTATTTATAAATTAGGCACAGTAAGAGATTAGTAACAGTAATTAATAATCAAAGAGAACAATTATAACAATATCTATAATAATAAAAGTGTAATATGCTAATTAGACTGGACATCCTTCCAGACGAAGCTGGGGCTGTGAAGAAAGCCTGGGTCCTGGGTGCCAGAGGGAAGCGGTGCTGGCAGCCGGGGGAAGGAAGGCCTACTCTTGCACAAATTTCGTGCATCGGGCCTCTAGTACTGTAATAAAAGTTATGTGAATGGCTTTGGGACCATTATTACACAAAATAAGGGGTACTTGAAAACAAGCACTGTGATGGGGCAGCAGCCAATCTGATAACTGTTAAGTGACTAACGGGTGGGTAGCACATACAGTGTGGATATGCTGGATAAAGGATGACTCACGTTCAGGGCTGGATGGAGCAGGACAGCACGAGATTTCATCACGCTACTCCGAACAACACACCGTTGACATCAGAAACGTCCAAACCTGTAGAGAATTTTTATAAGAGTTTATTTGAGCCAAATTGCTGACATATGCTGGGGAGCAAGATCTCAAATGCCCCTGAGAACAACAGTTTTGCAGCTTCTTTTCTGCATTTGAAATTAAGGAGGGCACGTCAGGAAGATTGGAGAAAGCAAGGTGGGAATTGGATTACAGGATAGCTAACGTTATGTGCCCTCTTGAGGGTTAATACCCCTTCCAGGGTATTCTGGCATTTCAAAGGTGTGTTCACCTAGGTGCACATAACAATGGACAGGGCTGGCTTAAAACCTTTCACTAAAGAGGTTATAGGCTTGATGCATGACCACCTTCCCACCATGACCTGCCCAGTTAGGAATTTATGGTCAGCTTACCCTGTGAGGTTACTTTCCATAGAACCTCTTTTTTTTTTTCATCCACAACACAATTTAAAATTTACAAATTGTTTCTGTAATTTCCATTTAATATTTTGGGACCATGATTAACTGTGCTTAACTGAATCCTCAGAAAGTGAATGGCAGATAAGAGGGGGACTACTGCATTCAGCATCTACTATGTTCCAGGGAACTTAACTCATATTATTATCAATCCTCTCATCTACCCTGATGAGGTGGCTACCACTTCCCCATTAGGTGGGCAGGGAAACTGAGGCTCAGAGAAGAGGACTGGACAAGGAGACTTGTCCGAGGTTACCCAGCCAACATGAGGTGGATTTGGAACCCGGTTTGGCTGAAACTGGTGCCCACAGGCATGGGGCAGCTTCCTCAGGGAGCCGGAGGGACAAAGGCCAGCTGAAGCCCTGGGGACTGGCTCGTTCTTCACGGGGAAGCCAGGGCCCCACTGGGCTCTCCAATTAGCAAGAGCAGAGAAATCAGAGGCAGCAACAAGCTCTGCTAATGAGCTGCCACATTAAACAATGAGTCACACTTCCATACGGTGCCGCTCCAGCCCTAACCCGGAACAAACAAGCTGTGAGAAACAGTTTACAAAACAGCGAGGTGTGACTGTCTCCCTGCTGCCGCCCGCCCGCTGCTGCCACCACCACCACGGGCACTGCAGCCACCACTGCAGCCACCGCCGAGCCCACCGCCCACGGGCAGACAGAGGTGCAGAGGCTGGCCGGAAGAGGGGCTCCAGAGCCAGTCCTGGCTTCTGAGCTCAGGGGAGTCCTCATCTCCAGAATGACCTCAGGGCAGACCCCAACTTTCAGCTTCCACTGCCATTCTAGCCATCTCCTAGGACTTATGGGCTCTGTCATTTGGTCATTCTGTGGCCTAGGTCTTAGTTCTCCTGTCTGATCATATCAAGCTCATTTTCCAGTTGTGATGATTCAGTGTGATCATCACATAAACTGCCTACCTCTGTGCTGGCACACAGTAGGTATGCAGTAAACTATGGATCCACTCCTCCCCGTGGAGGGAATCCAGCTCAGAGCCAGTCTCGTGAAACACTCCCAATAATAGCAACTGCTTTCCTTTTTCTGCCCTATATTATAGTTATTTGTGTCCCTGGCTTACCCTCTTTCTGATCTGTGGGATCCTGTGGATAGGGACTGTATTATTCATTTCCGCACTCCCAGGACCAGCACAGGGAGGCAGCATGGTAAAGTGGCAAGAGCAACAGACTTTGGGAGTTAGTTATCCCAAAATTGTGCCTCTGGCAGCTAGTTATTAGCTGTGGGATTCTGGGTGACTCTGGTAAAAATCATTTCTTGAACCCTACCCTGTGCCAGACAAGAGCTTCATGTACATTATCTCATTCCATTCAGCGATGGGTATTGCTATCCCATCTCACAGATGAAGAGCTAGAACAGGGGTGGGCAAACTTTTTGACTTGAGGGCCACAATGGGTTCTTAAACTGGACCGGAGGGCCGGAACAAAAGCATGGATGGAGTGTTTGTGTGAACTAATATAAATTCAAAGTAAACATCATTACATAAAAGGGTACGGTCTTTTTTTTTTAGTTTTATTCATTTCAAACGGGCCGGATCCGGCCCGCGGGCTGTAGTTTGCCCACGGCTGATAGAGTCTCAGAGCAGTTAAATACCATGGGGTGGTGGCTTTGCAAGGTGTCAGCTTGGCTCAGCTGAGCTACATTTCCCAGAATTTTCCTTCCTATATGGTTCTGGTTAGAATCTCCAAATGGTCTTGATTCTTTAATGGAACCTGATTGATACTCAAGGCACAGGTTCCATAGTATAAAGTTAATAATGGAGCTGTAATTAAAAATGCACCTGACACTCAATTCTAGATTTTTCAGCTATTCTATCCTGGTAATAATAGCTAATACTTTATAGTAAATATATGCCAATTATATGTTAACTCATTTAATCCATAACAATTCCATAAGGTAGTTTTTATTATTATCATTTCATTTTTACAGGTGAGGAAACTGAGGCTCACAGAGGTTAAATGATTTTCCAAGGTCACGCAACTAATAAATGTTTGACTAGACAATCCATTTTTTATCTGTTACATTATTCTGCCTCTCACCTCTAATATACTACAACTCATTCTCTACGCCTCATTTTTCCTAATCTGTAGTCATCGGGCTTCCAGGAAGATGAAATAACAGGGAGTGGATTTACCTTCTGTCTGGAGCAACTGAACATCTAGATAAAAATATATTAAGCAACAAATTTCAAATATTGAACATCAAGCAGCACAATAGCAATTCCTGAGAGAGGAAAAAAATAATGAGGTGAGCCCTACAATTGCCAGCTTCTGGTTGGAGAGAGTTTCCAGGCTACAGCACAGGGAGCAGTGTCCCAGCTGTTTCCCTGTGGTAAGGAGACAGAGCAGGGAGGCTGGGAAGGGCAAAGCAACTAAAGTTCAAAGGCAAAGGAACTTCAGAGAAGAGCCCTTTGCAGAGAGATATAGAGAGCTTCAAAGATCTGCTGAGAGTTCCCCTCAAACCTTCAACAGAATATTGAACAGCACTTGTATGTGAGGAAACTACCCAAGTTTGAGGAAAGAATATCACAATGGAGCAGAGGAAACAATTTCCAAAGTACATACAAGATCTGGAATGGTTTGTATTTCTATTAACCAGAGTGAAAAACCTCATAAATTACAGGGCATCAAAGTGATTCTTTAGAAAGGTATTGCTTCAGTAGTGGGGGATAAAGAAGGTAATGGTCCCACCTAATAAAGTTTAAAAGTAAGTCTCAACAGAATCATACTATTTTACAGGAACATGACAGAATTCTAAAACAAAGCTCAAGAATATTTCTAGGAATATTGAAATGACTAGCACACAACAAGGTAAACTTCACAATGTCTAGCATCCAACCAGAAACTACCATGCATGAAAACAAAAAGGGAACAGGAAAATACAACCTGTAAGGAAGAGAAAAGTTAATCAATAAAAACAAACCTAAAAATAACCCAGAAGATAGAATTAGTATATAAGGATACTCAAAGATAACTATTTTCATATGCTTAAGAAGCCATTGGAAAGATTGACCACCTTCAGTAGAGACTGGGGGGAAAGGGCTCAAATAAAACTTCTAGAAGATGAAAAAATACCATGTCTGAGATGAAAAATACACCGGTTGGATTAATAGCAGATTTGATTACACAGAAGAAAAGATTAGTAAATTTGAAGACATGGCAATAGAAAGTTTTCAAAGGAACTCTATATATAGAAAAAAATTTTTCATGAACAAATAATCAATGAGCTGTGGCACAACTTCAAGAGGCCTAATATATGTGTAATTGGACTCCCCAAAAGAGGACAACAGCAGAAAAATACTTGGAGAAATATTAGTCAAAACATTTCCAACTTTAATAAAAAACTATAAGTCATGGATTCAAAAATCTCAAGAAACATGAATACAAATTCACAAAGGCATGTTATTATTACAGTGTTAACAATAAATTTTCTTAAAAGCACTGATAAGGAGAAAAGCTAAAACGCAGCCAGAGAAAGAGAGACATATCACATACAGATAATAAAGAATGACAGCAGACTTTTCATTGGAAACAGTTCAAGTCAGAAGACAATGGTACATCTTTAGAGTACAGAATGTAAAAAATAAAGAAGAAAACACATCAATCTAGAACTCTATACCCAGTGAAAATATATTTTCAAAACAAAGCTTAAATACATTTTCCAAAACAAAAAAGCTGAAATAACTCATCACTAGCAGACCTGCACTACAAGAAATGTTATAGGAAGTCCTTGAGACAAAAGGAAATCAGTCTCAATTTCCATACCACATGGAAATCTGGATCTATACAAAAGAATGAAGACCTCTGGAACTGGTAACTATATGGGAAAATATGAAATACTTTTTTGTTTAAAAGTCTTTAAAGGATAATTTAATGGTTAAAGCACAACATAATACATATTCTACATTTACAACATATATATAGAAGTAAAATGTATGACAACAATAGCATAAAGGCTGGTGTGGGGGTAATTGAAGCATATTGTTGTAAGGTTCTTTTTCTGTCAATGACATGATATAATATTACTTAAAAGTAAATTGGGATAAGTTAAAGATGTATACTACAAACCCAAAGTAACCACTAAAAAAAAGTTATAGCTAATTAAGCCAATAAAGGAGATAAAGTAAAATCATACAAATAACCAATCCAAAAAAGGTAAGATAAAGGGAAAAAAGTATATGTGGGACAAATAGAAAACAAATAGCAAAAAAGTAGCTTTAAACCAAATCATGTCAATACTCACATCAAATGTAAGTGATCTAAAAACCACAATTAAAAGGTCAAGATTGTCAGATCATTTATCCAGAGGAAGATTCAACTATATGTTGCCTGCAAGAAACCCACTGTAAATATAAATATTTAAATATAAATTTAAATTCTATCAAAAACTGATAGAATTATAAAGTAAATGGGAGAATCTATAATTACAGTCAGAGATATTTCAATATCCCTTTCTCAATAATTGATAGAACAAGCAAGCAGAAAATCAGAAAGGATATAGTAGACTTGAACAACACAATGAATCAACTTGACCTAATTGACATTTGTAAAGCATTTCACCCAATAACAGTAGAGTATTTAAAAAATTGATTTAGAGAGTCAGAGAGAGAAACATCAATATGATATGAGAGTGAAACATTGATCAACTGCCTCCTACACACACCTCAACCAGAGATCAAACCCATAACCTGGGTATGTGCTGCTATGAGTATTCAAGTGCAAGTTTTTGTGTGGACAAGTTTTTGAGTGTATTCCTAGGAGTGAAATTTCCTAATCAAACGATAACTCCATGTTTAAGATTTGGAAGAACTTTCAAATTGTTTTCCAAAGTGGATGCACCATTTTACATTCCCACTAGCAATGTATGAGAGTTCCAATTCCTCCCATTCTCACAAACTGTTATGGATTTTAAAGTCTGTTTGTGTCTCCCCCAGATTTATATGCTAAAACCCTAACCCCCAAGTGATCATATTTGGAGATAGGACTGTGAGGCGATAAGAAGTAAAATGAGGTCATAAGGGTGGGGCCCTAATCTGAATGGGTTGGTGCCATTATAAAAAAAGAAGAGACACCAGAACTCTTTCTCTCTCTGCACACACACCAAGGAGATGCCATATGAGCACACAGCAAGACAGCAGCCATCTACAAGCCAGTAGAAAGGTCTCATCAGAAACCAAATTGGCCAACACCTTAATCTTGGACTTCCCATCCTCCAGAACTGTGAAAATTTCCTTTTGTTTAAGCCAACCAGTCTGTGGTATTTTATTATAGTAGCCTGAGCAGACTGACACACCAATACTTGTTATTGTCCATCTTTTTTATTATAGCCGTCCCAGCGAGTATGCAGTGGAATCTTATTGTGGTTTTGATTTGCATTTCCCTATGATTGAAGATGGTGAATATATTTTCATGTGCTTATAAGCTATTTGTGTATCTTCTTTAGAAAAATGTCTATTCAAATACTTTGCCCATTTTAAAAAATTGAATTATTATTTTATTGTTAAGCCTACAGATACTCCTATACACTAATAAAATGTTGCATACAAAATCTGTTTGTTACAACACATTGGAAATCACCCTGGTGTTCATCATTAGAAACTGTATAGTTCATCCACACAATGAAATGTTACACAGCTGTAAAAAAAAGAATGAGAAAGGTCACAGAGTACTTTATGGAAAGACCCCAGGGTATACATGTCAAATGAAAATAAACAAGGTGTATAGATATAATTCTTTCCTTTTTAAGAAAGAGGGAGAAGTATGAATATGTGTGTGTGTGTGTTTTCTTATATTTCCATAAAGAACATTGAAAGGAGCCATAAGAAACTTTTTAAAGTGATTACCCATGTAGTGAGAGATGGGTAATGGGATTGACAGAAACAGGAATAAAACTGAGCCTTCTTATTTATACCTTTAGGTATTGTTTTGATGTCTGAACCATTTAAATGTTACTTATCTAAAACATAAATAATTAAAATATGAAAAGTTTACAATTTCAGTAGAGTATCTGACCCTTAGCAGATGTTTCCTCTGGGTGTAGGCCCCAGTCTGCCCCTTGTGGATGGATGTCCTTCATAGTGGGAGGAGAGTAAGACATGGCCATACAAAGTTCCAGGCTTGCACCTTTCTGGACCCCAGAGGAAAGAGAAGCATCTTATTCAGCATTCATAGATAAAAAATCTCAAGGAAGGACTCTGATTTGCTCTGCTTGAGTCACATGCTCATCCCTGTGGCAAGAAGCTGGAACTGCAAGGTGTGAGGCAGGAGTGACAGGTTCTTGTGAAGGACGATTATAAGCACAGCTCTGATCTGGAGAAGCATATAGTTTAGTGGAAATAAAAACAGCTCATGTTTCCTGAGTGACTATTCTGCCAGACATTATATGCATTCACTTGTTGAATTCTCACCACAATCCTCTAAGGCAGGGGTTCTCAAACTACGGCCCGCGGGCCACATGCAAATACAAATATTGTATTTGTTCCCGTTTTGTTTTTTACTTCAAAATAAGATATGTGCAGTGTGCATAGGAATTTGTTCATAGTTTTTTTTTTTAAACTATAGTCCAGCCCTCCAACGGTCTGAGGGACAGTGAACTGGCCCCCTGTTTAAAAAGTTTTAAGGACCCCTGCTCTAACTCCATCATCACCCCCTTGGTACAGTAGAGAAAACTGAGGCACCTGCCCAAGTTCACACAGCTGACAAGTGATGGAGGTGGTCCGATTTCAGCCCTAAGGTAAAAAGGATACTCAGGATCTGGTGATGGCCTGGGAATGGTGATGGGGAGAGGGGAGAGGACATGGACAATGACTGAGGTTTTGAGCCCAAATGCCTGGCATATATGGTAGTGCCACAGGCTCCAAGACCT
The DNA here is from genome assembly GCF_000147115.1 of Myotis lucifugus. NCBI lineage: Eukaryota > Metazoa > Chordata > Mammalia > Chiroptera > Vespertilionidae > Myotis > Myotis lucifugus. The sequence continues at coordinate 2,070,335 of NW_005871085.1, forward strand.
GGGGTGGGCTTGAGGTTTGGGAGGCAAGGTAACAAGTACATGCGACTTGAAGCCAAAAGCCTAGCTTTAAATCCCAGTACTGCTTCTACACATGGCCTTGGGCAAGTACCTTTGCCTTGCTGAACCTCAGTTTCCACATGTGGGAATAATGTATTTCTCTCCAAATAATAAATGATAGCTAATAATAGTATTTTTGGAAAATTTCCAGTAATTATAGCTACTGCTGCCATTGCAATCATGAGGAGGGGTGGGAGGTGATGTGCTCTTTTGAACGTCTATTTGGCCTCCAGACATGCTGTGCCAGAAGCTCTTTCCCCCAGGCCTCTCCTCCTGGAAGCCCTCCCCACTGTTGTTGCTCAGGGTTCTTGAGTGAGTGAGTTCGGTAGTCCCCCTTTCCCATGGGAGTATCCATTCCTGAAACCACAGATAGTACTGAACCCTGTATATACTATATTTTTCCTATACATACATACTTACTAGTATGATAAAGTTTAATTTATAAATTAAGCACAGTAAGAGATTAAAAATAACAATAATAAAATAGAACAATTATAATAATATGCTGCAATATACTAGTATGTTATGATCTTTCAAAAGATCTTATTGTACTGTGCTCACCTTTTCATTTAAAGAAAGCGCTATACAGCTGCTCTTTGATGTATCTGAATTGCCAGCACCATCACGAGTCTTGCACTTGGGGACCCTTATTAAGTAAAATGAGGGCTACTTGAACACAAGCACGGTGATACATCGACAGGTGATCTGATAGCCCAGACAGCTACCCAGTGACTAACAGGCAGGGAGGGTATGCAGTGGACGCACTGGGATAAGAGAGGATGACTGTGACTCTGTTCTGCCCCCACAGGGTTAGTTGCTGCAAGGGGACAGGAGGGTCTCCATTCAAGTCCATGGTCTCCCTCCCTCCTTTCCTTCCTTGTCACTCTTCTTCTATAATCTATGGCATCCTTGCCATCAGGCCCCTGCAACGGGATCACCTGGGTGACAAGAGACCCCCTTCTTCACTTCTAAGCACCTTCATTACCTAAAGCCCAAAAACAACTGGAGTGAGGTAAAGCAATGGGTGTCAGAAGTGGGCCTCCGAGACCCTGGTGGGGCTCAGCAGCCACTCTCCCTCAAGTCTGATGGCCCGATGGGCCCCCCAGCCATTGCTTCTTTCATTTCTGGGGCCTGGCTACTGACCCTGTGGGGAGGGGGTGGGTGCAGGGGGATCTCATGTCCTCCCTGTGAGATTTACAGAGGGCTGAACCAATATAGGGTCTGCCTCGCCCTCTGCTGAGGAATTGGGACTGATTAAACACCTACTGAGTGCTGGGCCCTGGACTAAGCACAGCCAGGACAAAAGAATGAGGCTGCCCTTGGCCCGGGAAGGGAAACAGCTCATCCTGGGGCTGAGGGCAGGGCGGGAAGGTGGCCTGGGAACCCAGGGAATAGCCTGCTCCCTCCTCCTGCCAGTCGCCATTTGGTGAGGGGCTAAGAGGTCGCTCCCCAAACTGAGACCTGCCTTGGGGTGGCACTGTTGGGGTGGGGGTGAGGGAATACTTGCTAGGGCTTCCAGGCAGCAGCCCCCTAACCTGCCCTTCTCTGCCCTGTCTCTCTCGCCCCTTCATGTGCTGTCACACGTACTAAATGAGATAACCAGAGTAAAGCACTTAGCATCCTGCTTGGCCAACAGTGAGCACTTGATAAATGTGAGCTTGCAGTCATGCCCCGCTCCCACACACGCTGTCACACACGGTCTGTCTTGCACAGGCCTCGTGCATCAGCACTTTCAGGGGCTCTCCAACTCCGCATACCATTTGCTCACAGATGCACTGCTCCTCCTCCAACTCACACCAACACACACTCATAGGGGCACCCTCACACACACATGCACACCCGCCTACCCTCCCCCATTTTTCTTCTGTGCTCAACTCCCCTGGCAGGCTCCTGGGCAGGGGCTGAGAGGCCCAGTGGCAAGGGCAGGGCAGTGGGGAGAGACTTGCTTCCCATGACCCAGCCCATCCCAGAGGCCTGGAGGAGGCACCTGAGGCTGGAGGGCGGCATGGGAGAGGAGGTAGGCCATGAGGGGGGTGGTGACAGTGTGGTTCATGGGTGGGTAAGAAGCCTGGAGCCCAAGACCAGCCTCTGAAAGAGACACTGGGGTGGGAGGCAGAGGTGTGCAGAGAGGCACACCGAATCTCTACAAGACCAAACTGGGAGCAGGGGCTTTGAAGGGCCATCCCTGACCCACAAGGCCTCTCCCACCTCAGGTCAGAACCAGGACCTGAGCCTGAGGGCCTGGAGGCTGACAAGAGCCTGGGACGACACGAGCAGAGGACCAAGGTCTTTGCCCTCTCCCCATCTCCACCCCAGTGTCATGTGCCAGAGCCGTGATCCTGGACAGCCAGGGACAGCCAGGCGTGGGACAGACAGGCAGCATGAAAAGAAACAGGAAGCCCGGCTGGCGTGGCTCAGTGATTGAGCGTCGACTTATGAACCAGGAGGTCATGGTTCGATTCCCAGTCGGGGCACATGCCCAGGTTGCGGGTTGCAAGCTCAAACCCCAGTGGGGGGCGTGCAGGAGGCAGCGGATCTATGATTCTCTCTTATCGCTGATGTTCCTATCTCTCTCTCCCTCTCCCTTCTCTCTGAAATAAATAAAAATAAGTATTTAAAAGAAAATAAACAGGAATTGTGGCCTGGGCATCAGAAGAGCAGGGAGATGAGGGGCTGAGCTCCAGCAAATGCTCAGTGCCACCCAGGCACACTCAGCACAGACTCCTCCATAGACACTCAGACACACAACCCAGGGACATGCAGACACACACTCCACACAGTAGACACCTCTCCCCTAGCTCACATACCCACATACACACAATACACTCTCACCTGGCAGGACCACACAGCACACTGAGCACCCCAAGATACACTGAAACGCCCCCGGCCGAAGGCAACACAGCCAGCGGAGATATCCCTCCCTCTCCTGCCTACACTGATGATCTGGAAACCAGCACACAGTCTGTAGGATGCAAATGTATGGCACACAGGCACACATGATCTCAAGGACACACACACACACACACACACACACACACACGGGCACATGTGCCCAGACCTGCGAACACTGCTCCTCACGCTCAATTCATCCTGAGATTCTCCTTCCTTTTCTTCCCTGTGCCTTTCCTAGTCTCTATTTCCATCCTGTATGTCTCTTCAAAATTGATTAGTCCCTTTAATCCTTCGCTTCCCCATTCCTGGCCGCCTTTCCTCACTGAGAATCCATGCATGTGTACACATATCACATGGTAGTCCTGGGGTGCCCTGGGGAGCAGTCTCAGGTCAGAGGGCATTCCCCAGTCACTCTGAGCTCTGGAAGCCTGAGGACAGGGATTTCAGCAGGGTGACCACTCCCACCCCAGGCCTTGGCCTCCTGGTCCCTGGTTCAGACCCACTAGGAACCCCTCCCTCAGCTGCTCCTGCTGCTTTTGCTACTGAGTTGCAGTTCCAGAACACACGGTGTTGCCTGCACCTGTTTCTTCTGTGCATGCAGGTCCCTCTGCCTAGAATGCCCGCCCTGCTCCAGCTCTCAGTGGGCCTCATATTTCTGAATTTCATGAACCAGTTAAAAACTCAGAAGAAAGTTTGGGGAATGACAAGTTTCCATTTTGTTAGTAAGGCTATTTAAAATATGAATACCATCCTCTATCCACCATAATTTCATTAAAGAATGCTTTAACACCAACAAAGTAGGAAGAACATAATCTCAGGATGAAGGGTAATCCTTCACGTAAAACCCATTGCATCGTCCTTCTTTTCCTCCTTTCTCCCATGAGCTCCCGAAAACTTTATCACAGCTCAGTGCTTGGAGCCACTGAGTCCCCAGCTCACACTGCACCTCCGTCTGGAAGCCTGCCCCAGCCCCCTGCACCCTCCCCCACCCACTCCCATCAGACTACTCTGTACTCTGTACACATAGTCACGTGGGGATTGTTTACTGAGAGCCTACTCAGTTAAGCACAACCAAGTACTTAACATGGATTATCTCATTCTATCCTCGTAACCCCGAAAGGTGAAATTTTACAGATGAGAGACTGTTTAGCCAGCCGTGGGCAAACTACGGCCCGTGGGCCAGATCCGGCCCGTTTGAAATGAATAAAACTAAAAAAAAAAAAAAAAAAAGACCGTACCCTTTTATGTAATGATGTTTACTTTGAATTTATATTAGTTCACACAAACACTCCATCCATGCTTTTGTTCCGGCCCTCCGGTCCAGTTTAAGAACCCATTGTGGCCCTCGAGTCAAAAAGTTTGCCCACCCCTTGTGCTCACTTCGGCAGCACATATACAAAAAGTTTGCCCACCCCTGGTTTAGACTGTTTAGACTGGTTACTGAAAATTCTTTGCTCCTGCACGCCGTGGTCTTGCCCAGTGCTCGCACCCGCTGCTGGTGCCCGGCACCGGCCCCGATCACTTGGCGCTGTCCGCAGGTGCGAGCAGCCGCTGCCGCCCCGATCACCCCTCAGAGCTTCTCCACCCCCCTGCTCCTGAGGGGCGATCGGGGCCGGCAGCCACCTCTCGCACTCGCTGCTGGTGATGGCCCTGCTCACACCCACTGCCAGTGCCAAAGACACAACTTGCACCTGCTGCCAACACCGTCAGTGAGTGGGAGCAGCGGCTGCTGGCCCCAATCACCCCTGAGGGCTTCACCTCCCCCTGCTCCTGAGGGGCAATCAGGGCAGCAGCCACTGCTCTTACCCGCTGATGGCGCTGTTCCCAATCGCTCTGCACAGTCAGCAGGTGTGAATGGGGCGGCTCCATCAGCTTCAGTGCGTGGTAATGGTGGCGGCAGACAGGGGACTGGGGGCCATGGAGAGAGGGCCAGGCAGGGGCGCAGAGGATGGGCCGAGACCTGCCCCTGTGCCCACCGCAGCCTTGCAGCCCACAGTTTCTTTCAAGGGGCACGAATTTGTGCACTGGGCCCCTAGTAGAATAATAATAACTGCTTCACAATGTTGCCCTAAGGGAGTGCAAGTAAAGCTCCTACTGTAGTGCCTGGCACCTGGAAGACACTGGACAGTGGGAGTTACTCCCCTCCCATGTCGCCAGTCTCCCCTCCCTGATCCCCACGACTTTCTCTATACCCCATTCTCTTGGTTGTCCTCCCTCCTGTCTTTCCAGGCTCCTGTATTAGACCCAACCCCTTGTCTTCACTGTAAAAGTGGGAGTGCTCCAGGAGGCAATCCCTGGCCCTCTTCTCTTTTATCTCCGCTCCCTTGCTAAGTGATCTCACCCGTCCCATGGCTTTTACATCATCTGCACACTGGCTCCAGAATTCAGATCACCAATCTGATCTCTCTTTAGAACTTCAAACCTATATAGTCAACAGCCTGCTTGACACCTCCCATGTATCAGACTTGATACATATAAAACAGAGACCTGATTCTTCTCATCCTAACCCATTCTTCACAAATTTTCCCATTTTGGTAAGTCACACCGTTATTACCCAGTTGCTCAAGCCAAAATCACATTTGATTCTTCCCTTTCTCTCGCCCCTCACCTACGCTCAGTGGCAAATCTCACTGCTTCTATCTTAAAAATACAGCTAAGCACTTCATTTCTCTTTATCTTTATTGCTGTCACCACAGTCTGAGTTCCCATCATCTCTCATCTGGTTCACACCAAATACATCCTAACTGGTTTTTCTCTGCACCCACTTTTACTCCTTTAAAAGACTGGTCTGAAAGTATGTTTTAGATTAGCTAAGTTGAGTCCTTCAACTTGGTTCTTTTTCCAAATTGTCTTGGCTATTCTAATTCCTTTGCATGTTTCCCATATATTTTAGAATGAACTTGTCACACATACACACACATTTGCTGGTATTTTGATTGAGATTGCTTTGAACCTATATATCAATTTAGGCATAACATACATCTTAACAATATTGAGTTTTCCAATCCATGAATATAGTCTATCAGTCCATTTGTTTAGGTCTTCTTTATTGCAACATTGGTTCATAGTGTTCAGTATAGTGGTCTTGCATATCTTTTTCTAAATCTATTTCTAAATATTTTATGTTTTTTATGCTAGTATAAATACATTTTTAAAAATTTCTCCTTTCTAATGGCTTACTGCCAATATACAGAAATACAGTTGATCTTTGTATATTGACTTTGTATCCTGCAAATATGTGAAATTCTCTTGCTAGTTTTGAGGGTTCCTTAAGGTCTACAAATACAAGCAGTTTTACTTGTTTCTTTCCAGTCTTTACACTTTTCTTTTCTTTTCTTGCCTATTGCACTGGCTAGGATTTCCTGTACAATATTGAATAGAAGTGATGAGAACAAGCATCTTTGCCTTGTTCCTGATGAGAAGAGCATTCATTCTTTCACTATTAAGTATGGTATTAACTGCAATTTTTCCATGGATGTCTTTTATCAGGCTGAGAATGTTTCCTTCAATTCCTAGTTTCCTGAGAGGTTTTTTTTGTTTTTAAAATATGAGTAGGTGTTAAATTTTGTCAAATGCTCTTTTTTCCCCATCTATTGAAATGATCTTATGGCTTTACTCCTTTATTCTATTGATGTGATGAATTAAATTGACTGGTTTTTTAAAATGTAAAACATTACATTCTTCGAATAAACCACACTTTGCAATAATGTATTCTCTTATATATTTCTAAAACTTGATTTGATAATATTTTGTTAAAGATTTTTGCATCTTTGTTCATGAGTGATATTGAGCTATAATTTTCTTCACTTATAAATGTCTTTGTCAGGTTTTTGGCATCAGAGGTGTGTTAAAGATTGCTGCAAATTCCTGGCTACTTTCCCATTGAGAGGTAGAGTCTAATTCTCTTCTCTTTGAATCTGAGCTGCCTTAATGACTTGCTTGACCAATAGACATGCCTTTCCAAAGCTAGATTATAAGACGCTTTGCAGCTTCTTCTCGGGCCACTTGGAATGCTTGCACTTAGAGTCCTGAGCTGCCATGTGGAAATCCAACCAGCCTGAGGCCACCACGCTATGAAGGAACCTAAGCTAACCAAGAGGTCCTGTGGAGACGGAGACAAAGATTCCCAGCCAGCTCCCAATTGTTATGGCCGCCAGGCCTTCGAGTCACCAGCTGAGGCCCCAGACATTGTGGGACATGGATAAGCCATCCTCAGTGTGGTCTGTCCAAAATCCTACCCCTAGAATCATAAAATATAATAGTGAGAAATTATTGTTTTAAGCTACTACCTTTTGGAATAGTTGTACAGAAATAAATACCAGCAGGAAGATTATGCTGGGCTCATAAAATGAGTTGGGGTATATTCCCTGGTCTTCTATTTTCTGAAAAAGTTTGTGAAAGATTGGTATTATTTATTCCTTAAATATTTGATAGAATTTACCAGTGAAGCCATCTGGATGGAAAATTTTTACATTATAAATTCAATTTCTTGAATAGATATAGAGCTATCCAGATTTTCCATTTTTTCTTATAGAATGATCTTTTTAAGTGTCACTAAATTATATCACTCCCCTCATGAAAACCCCCAATGGCTTTCCCTTACACTAACCATAAAATACAAAGTCCCTTCCATAATCTATAGGGCCCTTTAGGATCTGGCTCCTGCCTGCCTTTCAGATCTCCACTTTGAGCCACATTCCTGATATTTATAGGGATGATTCCTTAATGTCATTTAGATTTTCAGCCGAGTGTCACCTTCAGAGGAGGGTATTTTTTTAAACCAATAAATCAAAATAATATTCTCAATGGGTCTGTAATATAGACACTCTATATCATATTATCCATTTTAAAAGGTTATAGCATTTATCACTAGTTGACATTAGCTTTATCTTTAGTTTACTCATTATTTTTACATGATTGCCACACCTTCCTAGAATTTCAGGTCTATGTGGCAGTGACCTTATTGGTCTTATTTATAGTTGTGTCCACAGAGACTAGAACACCTTGTCATATAAGGTGGTAAATAAATGTTTACTAAATTGTTTGCAAGTTTCCCTGGAACCCCCAGCCCTGACCTGGGTGTAGGTGTTGAGAAAATGCTCGAAAAAGAGAGCTAGAAGGGTCTTGGCCTCTACTTTGATTGGTCCCAGAAGTGGTCAGCATTAGGTGTACAAGAACAGGCAGTTTCCAGTGGCCACACCTGCCCACAGATTTGTTTGTTTCCTGTGGGGGTGTGACTCCATCCAGCCTGGCTTCTGCTTCCATCTCTAGCAGCTGGTGGGTAGCTTGGAGGCCATTTATGAGAAGGGATCCAGGTGCGGCATCTAGGAGCAAAGCATGGCTACTAGTTCTAGTTCAGAAGCCCCTCAGTCCCTGCTTTTGAAAAATCACTTCCTCCCTCAGGTTCTCGCCTGACACACTGTACATGTTCAGTCGTTCTTGAATAAAGATCTATTCCATGCCTACATTTCAACGATTCTATCTTACCCCCATACCCTGTTACAGGTGAGGAAACCGAGACACAGAGAGGCTAAGCCACTCCACCTGGGCCACACGGTAAGTTACTGCTGAAGCCCCTGGAGCTCAGAGATGTTCCCCTCAATTTATGATCCCACCAACAAGGGCATCCGTTTCAGAGATTAACAGCTGCAAATGATGGCATCAAGTCAGCTGGCCCGGCAGCTCTCCGAAGTGCATCTCCAATTCAGGTTTATCTTCATTAAGCAAGTAATTCATTACCGGGCGGCAAGCATTCACATCAGAGCAAGAATATTTAAAAAGTAATTATATTTTTCACAGTGCAGCTTTCTGGGTAAATTGTATGCAAATTGCTGTCTAAATCAGGTTGGCAGATTCCATGCAGGTCTTGGCACTATTTGAAGGGATATTTTAGAAGCTGGACTAGTCATTCTCCACTCACCTCAGTGAGTGTCCAGCATTCAGCCAAGAAAGGCTCAAAAACAGTAGCCATAATTATTAGTCCTTAACTCCACTGAACCTCAGTTTCCTCATCTGTAAAATGGGGTTCTTACCAGGACTAAATAAGGGAATGGAGAGGACAGTCTCTAGCACAGCACCTGCCTGGCATGGACATGGGAGGCATGTGACCTCAGGAAATTGCGAGACAGATTCAGGGAGGACCACTGACACCTAATGGCCCTGACAGGATGGGGTCAGCTGCTGGGCTGGAAGGAGGGGCGCTGAGGAGGGATCAGGGGCCTGCCTTCCTTCTCACCTCTGGGCTATACTTAGCACTCGCCATAATTAAGCCCCGAGTAACGATCACCCAGCAGGTGCACACAGCTGCCCAGATTTGCACTGACCTCCTATCTCTGGGAGCCAGAAGGTCCATGCTGAAACAGGAGGCTTGAAGAGCAAACACAGCAATTCTCTTAGTTTACAGATGAGAAGAAGAAGCCCAGAGAAGGGTGTGAATGACCCAAGGTCACACATAGGGTACGTGATGGAATCAGGACCAGAATCCCAGGCCAGGGCAGCTCCCATACATACTGTCAATACCCATCTGTCAAATGGGCACTTGAGTAAGGCCTGAGATGGAAACTCTGAAGTACGATTTGCACATTTAGTGTCATCAGCTTTCTCTCAGCCTTGGGATATCGTCCCGGGATTTGGTCTAGGGCAGTTCACTTCCTGTCTGAACCTCAGTTTCTCTGTTTGTCAAATGAGGCCATTGGAAGAGCTATCTCTATGGACTCCTCCCATGAGACTTGTACGGAGGATTTTAATGACATCCTTCCCCTTCCCCTGGGCACAAACTCTGAGAGAAGCCCGGGGACTTCCCAGGGACCTCGAGGCAGAGGCAGTTGGGCCTGCCCGAGGGGATCTTTGTACCAGTTCCCAGCCTACCCTGCCCACACTGGGAACCAGCTGGCAGTGAAGGTTTAGGGAGATGCATAGTGCCTCTTGTGAAGGGGGGCCACCTGCTACCGAGCTCTAGCAGCGCAGAGCCCCAGGCCATGGGGCTAAGGCTACCCCAGAGACAGTCTCAAATAGGACCACGTAATCCCAGCAAATGTGGCTCCCGTGCGGCATAGAGCTACGTTGGGGGCCATGACTATGCCTGGAGCTATATTCATAAGCACACAGCTGTGTCCAGACACAGACTCAGGCTGGCACACACAGCTAGACCCACGGGAGGCTCAGACAGAACAAGCGCCCACACCAGCCTAGCCAGACACCGCTGAACCTGGTACTACCTTCACACACGGATACCCAACAATACTGGACCACAACTAAGCCCTGGGTGGTGGTCAGCCAGGAGGGCACACCTAGGCATATGACAGCACCACACTCATCCTGAAATATCTGGTTACATCCAGACACCGAGCCTCCTGGGAGACCATGTGCCTCCTCTCTGACCCAGCTCTTGTTCAGAAACCCTCACCTGTGCAGACCCTCAAGTCCACACTCGTGGGGCTGCTGACAAGTCTTACCACCACCCTTGGGCAGCAGGCTCCAGGCAGCACACGTGAGCACCTGCTTCTGTACATGCCCAGACCCACGATGTGCTGCGCCCTCTATCTGTGAGGCCCTTCGCACATCTTCCTACAGCATCATTTCAGAGCATCCAGTTGTGCAGGGGATTTTAGAGAACAGCTAAGCCATGGCTCCTGTCTTCTCCTCACCTTGATGTCTCTGCTGGGAGCCTGGGCTCAGCAGCCTGGAGTGGTGTCACAGTCCAGGGAGCAACCAACCTCAGACCTAGCTGGTCAGGCCTCTACATCATGGAAGCTGAGTCAACGAGGTTGAGGGCTGGACATGGACTCGCAGAGCTTACCCCAGGCAATGAGAATCCTCCCAGGCCTTGGGAATTTCTCTCTAGCTGGCCTTTCTTTAACTTATCTTCTCAGAAGAAGTTCAAGGCTGACCTGGAAGGCTTTCATGACGTGATGGGCAGCACTGCCCCTGGATGCAGATATGGTCAAGACTTGACCCAGGAGTCAGGGGCCCAGGGTCCTAATCCTGGCTCCTGTGCTAACATGCTGACTAACCCTGGCCCATCCCTTCTCCCTAGGCCTCAGTTTCTCCTTTTGCACCATGAGGGTGGGTGGGGTGCAATGAAGAGGACAGCACTGAACAGAATTTGAAAGTCCCTTCCACTCTCATATTTCTCAGGCTCTTCTCTCCCCAAAGACCAGGGCTGGTGACTAAAAAAGCCAGAAGCAGACCCCGTCTCCTGACACCGCTCCAGGCTGCTGAGCCCAGGCTCCCTGCAAAGGCAGAGTGGAGCAGTGGAGAAAGCAGTGACATCCGAATGAGAGAGAGGGCTGTGGGCATGCGCTGTGCTTCTGGAGGTCAGGGATTGCAGTTTGTATCTGCAGCTTCTCCCGCAGGGCCTGCCATACAGGAGTCACTCGGCAAACATTTGCAAATTGAATCCAACCCACTCCTTCCTAGCCATGCAGCCTTGGCAGGAAACTTCGTGTTCTGTGCTTCGCTGTCCTCCACTGTAAGTTGGGGACAACAGTTCAATCCTGGTTACAGGTGGTCATACGGACCCTGCAAGGGACCCGCACAGTGCCTGACCCAAAGGGGGCCCCACCAACAGGCATCCCCACCCCTGCCCCTCAAGTCCCCCTCTCACTCCAGCTGGCTCAGGAATGGGACTCCCTGGAGCCTGCCCAGCTTACCGAGGGGGGCTTGCCCCAGGAATGGGATGGGGACAGGGGACAGAGGAGGGGCTGTGCATTCCAGCAACTGGCAAGCAGCTTGGGCTGGTGGGAGCAGTTTGCCTCTCACTCTTTCCTTACCCGGGACCCTGCAAAACCCTGGAGAGGGAGATAAGCATGCTCCCCAGCTCCCCCACAGATACAGAATATGCTGGCCCGGAGGTCATCAGTCATAAAGTGTCCCCCAAGGAAAGGAATCCTCTCCGAATCAGCCTTGGCAGGCTTTGCCAGGAGCAGATCACTTGCTGCCCCCCAGGGCTGCTAGGTCCATGGTCAGGCATGTGTAGAGCCACACTTACCTCCCGGAACTTCCCTCTGCTGGTCCCAGCCCTGCCCCCAAAGGCTGTATGAAGGCATGTGCTTGCTCCTCCTGCTGTCAGCCCAGGACCTGCAGACCAACCCAGTGCCTCACCCCTGCCCTTCACCTCCTGGACCTGCATGCCAGACAGCAATTCAGCTGTTGCTTCTACATCATGGATCTGAATCCTCTCACCTGCTCAAACCTGCCCCTGTGCATCCAGGCACGTGCTCACATATGCGTACACACACACACACACACACACACTCACACACACTCGCACTGAGCCTCCTCCCAGGGTCCAGTCCATCCCAGAAGGGCACACCAACCCTCTCTGCATAGAAGCTGCTCCTCCTCCCCCCTCCCCCCGCTGGAGTCCCCATGGCCACAGACCTGCCCTGGGGAACATGGAGCAGGGAAAGGTGGAGGGGGCCTCAGAGGACACATCTCCCACTGGGAGCCCTTCCTCTCCCCCCACTGCCTGCCTTCTGCCACTCTCCTATGTCAGGGCCATGCTGATGACACCAGAAAATCCATCAAATGCCACCCCCATGTCAGGTCATGTCACAACATAATTAAAGCATTAGATCTTCGTGATGAAGCCGTTGCCATCAATTCCGAGAGTGACTGATCCAATCTACAGAAAGGGGAAATTTCTCTCCGCCCGCCACCACTGCCACAGCTGCCTTCCCCTCCCCGAGAAGGGAGACAGCATGGCTTGTTCTATTTAGGGCTCTGGACCTCAGGGAGTCAGGAGCTGCGCCACCGGGGAGGAGGGCCTGGCCTTGGGATGAGTGCTCCTCCTGCCTCTGGGTTCTCTGGAGAACAACACAGCCTGGAGACCTGGGGACTCCACCAGGTTCACTCTGTGACCTTGGACAAAACTCCCACCTCCGATTTCAGTGCCTTTTTCGTAAATGGGAAGTGGGAGGTGGGAAGGGCAGGGAGGAAGGGGACTTGATCTCTAAGGACCACAGCAGGGGAAGAAGCAGGAGGGTCAGACGACTTAGGTTCACATCCTGACCAGCTGTGAGGCTGTGGTCAAGAGAGTTCTCTTTTCTCCTTCCCCTCGCCTGGAGGAAGGGGAGCCTACTCATGCCTCACAGGATCCTGTGAAGGTTAAAGGACATGGGAATGTAAGGACCTACCACAAAAGGAATGTCCCAGTTTCTCAGTGCTCCCATCCACCTGCCCTTGAACTCCTGGAAGGCTCTGGAGTCCAAGGTATCAGTCCAGGCACTAGATCTAGGCCTGGTCTTTCTTAGCACAGGACTGCTAAGTGGAGGCACAACAATGCTGGAACTACAGTGACAGGGGACAGATGGAAAAGACAGAGAAGGCAGGGACAGAAGTGCTGTGTCTGTGGCTTCTCAGATGACATCACCACCTGGAAGTCTAATATAGTAGGAAAGGGAGCCAGGCTAATGGGAACATGAGGTTAGGGATGACACGGGGGGAGGAGGGGAAAGGCACTGATGGTCAAGGCCCTCCGTCTATGGCTGGCATGTCAGAAGAGAGGGTGGGCAAGAACTGGGCAAGTAGCTAGAGCCTCAGGAAGTGAGGGCAGAGGCAGAAGCAGGGAGACCAGTTTGAGGCCATTGCAGTGATCCAGGCGAGAGATGAGGGTGGTTCAGACTGTTTGAGCAGGAATTGAGGGATGACTCCATGGTCTTCGGTCTAAGTAATTGTACGTTACTATTTATAGAGTTACCATTTATCAAGTTTGAGTAGACTGTGGCGGGAGGAGGTTGGCGGTGGTAATCAGGAATTTGTTTAAAGTTTGAGATGTGTAATAGACACCCAGGTGGAAATGTTGAGCGAGCAGGTGAATACACAAGTCTGGAGTTCCGGGCAGAGGTCTGAGCTGAAGAAATACACTTGAGACTTGAGAGTCATCAGCAGAAAGACAGTACCTAAAGCCATGAGCTAGGAGGAGACCCCTTGGGAAGTGAGGGTAGGCAATGAGAAGAAATATAAGGACCAGTAACTGGAGCAGTGCAACATTAAGAAGTTGAGGAAATGGGGGGAACCAATAGTGAAGACTGAACAGGGGAGTCACAGGGAAGAGAAAAGCCAGGCCACTGTGGGGCCCTAGGAGACGAATGAAGAAAGTGTCTCAAGGGGGAGGAAGTAATCATCTGCCTGAAGGGTAGTGCCTGCTCAGGCGAGATGAAGATTGAGAACTGGCCAAAGAAAATGTGAATTATAGAACTGGAGTGCTAGCCTCATGGATAGCAACTGAAGCCATGCCAGTTCAGCAGCAGGTAAGGACGCTTGGTGTCAAGTATCTCAAAGCCAGGTTGGAAGCCCTACAATTTCAGCCTCAGGTCAGACGGATTGGTCCTGGAAGCTGGGAGACCTACTGCAGGTAAATCAGGTGAGGGCAGCTATGGGGGGAGCGGTCTTTAGAGGCCGAGTAGGGCCTGAAGGTCAAATTCAGACCATAAATTCAGAGTCAGAGGCAGGATGCAAATGCTACAAAAGCTGCTGAAAATGTTTTATGTGCCAGGCACCGTGCAAAGCATAGAGGGGAGAACCCCAAGGCATAAGACATGATCTTTCCTGTAGATGCTATCCATCTAATAAGGGAGAGACACAATGGATGGTTGACTTTTGTGCTATTTTAAGTGCCCAGATAAGCTCCTGGAACCCTGATGACCACCTCCAACCTCCTCCTGCCACAGGTCTCCCCAACCCCATTTTAATCAGAAACGGAGCGGCTGTTAGTCTAAATAGATGCTGCCATTTCTAAAGGGCTCTTCTGAACCATATAGGTTTTGAGTTTCTGTATTCTGATCTCACTTCTTAATTCTCTTGTTTTTGGGTCACCTTCTGGATATGACCCTTAGGGTCTGCTTAAGCCCTGACCCTTTAAGGCAGCCATCCATACAGGCCCCTGAAGGCGGGCTGCAGACCCCAGTGGAGCTCCTGGACACCTGTGGCTTGTTCTGAACCTGCTCCCATGCCAGTCCTGTCCCAGTTCTGCTTCCTTTGTGTGGGGTGTCCCAGGATCCACATGGACACCCCCACTGATGGAGCACTCACTACCTCCTAAAGGCTATTTTACCTTCGGTCAGCTCTGAATTTTCCTCCATCTAAATCAGCAGTTCTACGCAAGGTCGGAGGTCTACACTCAGGTACCACAGAAATGATTCCAGCTCCCCCTTCACACTAGCCTTGCCGGGTTTGGAGAATGGGGGACCTGATGCCTGACCCTGAGGATTTCCTTTCTCATGAGGCCACTGAACCAGCTCGGCACCATCCCTCAGGCTTCTAGTCAAGTCTGCATCTTGGGTCACTAGCTGGAGGGCTGTGCAGAGCAGTGTCTCTGCCTGTGTGTGCCCAGATATATCTGTGACTTGTACCATGTTTACACTTGGGACTGGGGGGTTGCAGGTGTGTGTATGTGTAAAAGTGTCACTTCATATGTGCCTGGGCTGTGGTTGTGTGTGAGCACATGATGTGTGAGTATTTATGACTGTGGCCGTGTATGTGTAGGAGCGTTTGTGACGGTCTGCCAGTGCTGGGCTGTGTGGGATCTGGACCCTGACTAGCTGGGATTGCAGTGTGAAGGACTTGCTAGGGCTCTATGTGGGTGTGAGCAGCCATGTATGTGTGGGTCTTTGACTCTGGTTAGATTGTCTCTGAGTATCTGGTTGTGACTCTGTGTGTGAAGAGTGTTTGTGTGACACATCACAATTCAATTTAATGCATCTCTGAGACTGTTTTGCGACAGATTGTAATTTAATGTGTGTGAGTGACTGGCTGAGGCCTTGAGTGTCTGAGAGATCGTGTTCCTTGTGTGCCTGCGTGCCTGAGCATGAGGATGGGGTTGTGTGTACGTGCTTAGATGCATCACTGTGCCTGTGTGTCAGCGCCGATGGCTGTGTGTGCACGACTGTAGCTCTGTGTGTATATAATGATGCAATGTGTGTGTTGTTACTCGTGTGTGTGTGTGTGTGTGTGTGTGTGTGTGGCTGTGGCTAAGTGCAAAGGAAGGCGCCTGTGTGTGGAGGTGGAGGTGGAGGTGGACAGGGTGAGGACAGTGCAGGATAAAAAGGGGACTTGCTCGAAAGGTCTCCCCAACCCCATTTTAATCAGAAACGGAGCAGCTGTTAGTCTGAATAGACACAGCACAACGGCAGACGTCTTAATCTCTTCTGCATTGTGATTCACTCAGCAAAGCCCTATTACTCAGCTTTTGATAGGAGCTTACTTGTCTCAAGTGTTTTCATTATTGCCCTAATACTATCTATTAACATACTGGAGGGAGCTCACTGCTGTCTGGAGCTGGCATCACTGGGCTTTTAAAGATTATGGGCCTTGCAAATACATAACATTTTACTGCCTTACAGACGTAATTCATTGGGGGGAAAGGACTCATGTAAAAAGATAGGTAAATAGATAACCAAGTGGGGGAGAGAGGGTGCTGGAAGGAGAAGGAGAGTCTATGATTCAAACATGGCTGTTATCTGCAGCTCAAATAATCACCTTTTGGGAGGAGGGGCCAGATAGACATGTCTCATTTGGGGCAACTCTAGCCTCAAATCCTTCATCTCTGGGTATCCTAGGGTGGGGGTACTGCCTAGGCCCAGTCCAGACAGTAAGACTCCAGGTTTCTCTGAGGGGTGGTAAGAGGTGCCAAGTGGGACAAGATGCAGGGAAGGGTGTGATGGAAAATGGCAGAATTAGGTACGAGGAGGCCCAGGTTCAAACCCCAGTTCTGCTGCTGATTTGCGGGGTGACCGATGCTACCATCTCTGTGCCTTGTTTCCTAAGCTCCAAAGGTGTCAGCCCTGGTCTCCAAAGGGGCTTAAATTGAAAAGATCATCATTAACACATCGACCTAATTCCTGAGAAGAAGAGGCTGAAACAACAGTATCTCCAGCATCTTGGACCTAGCAAAGAGCAGAACTGTCATCTGGTCTACCCACCACTTCTCTTCTTCACATTCCTGCTGTGTGAGTGCACACCCATGGTGAGAGGACTCTCACTACGTTCTTTTTCCTTTTTGCAATATGAATATACCTTAAACATTTTTGCTTGTTCTGGTGGTTCAAGATTTCCTCCCCTTCTTCATCAAAGATATATGGGGTCATACAAATTATAGGTCATTAAAATTATAGGAAGATATATAAAAATAATACATAAAAAATAATAATACAGCCATATCAGCCCAAGAAAATGAGAAATCATGGCATCAGCAGATTAGAAAAAATTGAAGATTTTCTAGAAGATAAAAAGCAGATAGAGTCAGATTTCTGGAGACAAGCAGAGTGGTTAAATCAGCACAGGAGAAATTGACTGAAGAGATAAAACTGTCTTTTTCAATAGAGCCTTGGGGAGACTCCACGTACAGGGAGCAGGGAGCAGGCCATTGCTGGGGTCCAGTCCCGGGGGTCAAGGGGTTCCCAAAGGTGTGGACGGAGTCGGCGAAGAATGTTTTACACAGAGACAGCCTTCAGAACTCTCTAGCTCTCTTTAGTCTCCGTGGATCTTCCTGTGCCTGGCTGAGGCCACAGAGAAAGATCCTGAGGCAAGCTGAGCCTTTATTTTTATAGTCAGAGGTAAACAAGGTAGTGGTTACCAAAGTTACACTGTTCTTGTGAGTTTCACTTGTTTACACTGTTCTTGTGAGTTTCACTTGTTTTTGTTCTTGTTCTTGCTGCACTTCCCTCAGCCCATTAGCTTCCCAGGTAAGATCTAGGGTGCGTCATAAAGTCAAGCCTAATTATGCTTAAGAGGACTGTGCCCTCTAAGCTGGGACTTGTTTGTGACTTTGCCAACAGGTCAGTCTGAGGTTTAACCCTATAGCGGCTCCCCACAGGCCATGGTGCGACCATCAGGTAAAGAACTGTGGAGTGAACAAATAGCTAGCCAGTCCCTTCCTCTCCCAACATCTTTAGTTTTATTCCCTGATATGGAAGCCTGGTAGACCACTTTCTAAACAAAATGGAAAATCTACCTTAGGAGGTGTGGTCAACTTATGTTGGTGGCAATGAACCACCCTCTCAGTATTCACATCCTTGTGGAGTTCCCTGCGCATCGACTTTGGCCAGTGGAACATTAGCGTTGGCCATTGGCCAATGTTGTTGGCTAACGGGACATTATCAAGAATGGTGCAATTTGGGGGCTTGTCTGCTGGGAATACTCCCCTTTGGAACTTACCTACCTTTCCGTAAGGAAGCCCACACTGTTCTGGAGAAGGAGGCTCTGGAGGATGAAAAGCATGTGGAGAAAGAGGCCACCTGGTGGAGAAACTAGGTGCTTAGCAGATGCACTGAAGCCTTCTTGGGCCTTCCAACCTAGCCCACCTGCCAGATGAACGCAGCAACATAAGTGGGCCAGCCAATGCCTTATGAAGAATGAGCCCAGGCAACCTATAGAATCACAAGAAATAAGAAGTCATTGTTGTTTTAAGGCACTTTGTTGTGGGAAGTTTTGTTACGTGGCACAAGATACCTGACAGGGGAGGATGACTATGTAGGTGCTGGGGTCAGAGAAGCAAAACAACTAAATCTCTGTAATGAGATTAGAAGTGGGGAAAGAAAGAGAAGACGATGAGGCAGTCGTGCTCAGGAATGAAATATATTAAAGTACTTACATATACTAGTAGAATAAAGTCTTTGTTACCTCAGCAATTCTGAGGGTTCCCAGCCCGCTTGTGTGCAGTCCCCTCACTCCTCCTAAAGAGAATCCCACAGTGAGCAAGCCCCCTGCATCCTCTCACTTACACAGAGCTGCAGGTGGCCTCCCTTCCAGGAAAAGGGCCATCCCGGAAGCACGTCTACACAGCCATGAAAGAAACTCACACCAGTCTCTTGAATATATTAATCAACCTAATTTTAAATTTACAAACCTGAAATGACCATCATGTAACACCTTTGAGGCAAATCAAGAGTATGAAAACAACAAGATGAAAAGCCAAAATAATTTACCTTAGAGGAAATGGAGATAATGTAGAAAACAGAAGGAAACTTCAAAAGAATCTAGGTTGTATCCTCAGAGAAAGCCCAAAGAAATTTGCTTTTATAAATTAAGAGTGCATTTCTATGGAAAAGAAGCAATCAAATAAAAAGAAATCACTCTTGAAAATTAAAAACATGAAGATAGTCAAGAAAATTCTCTAGATGGTAGAGTGAAAACACAAAGAGATATAAAATGTGAGAAGATTAAAGACCTAAAACTTATAGGAGTCCTAGACTGAGATAACAGAGACTAGAGGTGATGAAAATTTAAAGATATTATTTAAAAATATTTTGAGAGCTATAGAGATCTGAGTCTCAAACTATAAAAAGGCCCACCAAGTAGTAAGCAAGAAACAATAAAAAGACACACATCCTGGTAACATTTCTAAATTACAAAAAAAAAACACAAAATTCTCAATGCGTTTGGATTATTTTGAACCTGCAATTCTATGTCAGCCAAACTATCAAGCATGAAAGCAAATCCAAGATATTTTCTGATAATGAAGGACAAAGGAAATTTACTACTCAATCACTCTTACTGAAGAAATAATTTATGCACTGCAGAAAAAACAAAAAAGGAATTCAAAAAGTGAATGTCATAGGATTTTTTAATTTTTTAAGGAAACTAGAAAATGTCTAAGATTCTGAATAATAAATAATTATAAATCTATAAATATTCATACAATTTTTAAGAAATGATTAATATAAAAAGTATATCAATGAAGTAATATAATAATACCTAAAACTGAACTTTCAACAAAATATGAAAGACAGGAGGAAATTTAAAATAATATTAGAAGAAAAGGTGTTTAAGTAAGTTTATTAAAAATTTAGATCATGCCCTAGCAGGTTTGGCTCAGTGGATAGAGCGTCGAACTGCAGACTAAAGGGTCCCAGGTTTGATTCCGGTCAAGGGCACATGCCCGGGTTGCGGGCTCAATCCCCAGTTGGGGGCGTGCAGGAGGCAGCCAATCAATGAGTCTCTCTCATCATTGATATTTCTCTCTCTCTCCCTTTCCCTTCCTCTCTGGAATCAATAAAAAAATATATATATATATATATATTTTTTAAAATTTAGATCACTAGAAAACTAGAAATAGTACATATAACTTGCCATAATAAAAACACAATAGAGCTGGGTTGGTGGGCTCAGTGGTTGACCATCAACCCATGCACCAAGAGGTCAACAGTTCACTTCCCAGTCAGGGCACATGCCTGGGTTGTGGGCTCAATCCCTGGTGGGGGCCGTGCAAGGGGCAGCCAATCTATGTTTTTCTCTCATAGATGTTTCTCTCTCTCTCTCTCTCTCTCTCTCTCTCTCTCTCTCTCTCTTTCTCTCCTTTCCCATCTCTCTAAAAGTAAAAACCCCCACATATTTAAAAAAATAGAAATAAAGAAAACTTGGTCAAACAGAAAGCAGGGGAGAATCCAAATATATCAAAATCACAATAAATGTGAATGGGTTAAACTCTGCTA
Source organism: Myotis lucifugus (assembly GCF_000147115.1). NCBI lineage: Eukaryota > Metazoa > Chordata > Mammalia > Chiroptera > Vespertilionidae > Myotis > Myotis lucifugus. The sequence goes on from NW_005871085.1 coordinate 2,090,716, forward strand.
TTAAATGACAGAGACTTTCAAAATGGGTGAAAGAAATCTCAACAACATACAGGTTGTACATATATGTATACAATAATATATATGTGTATATACAAGCATATCCACACACAATGCAGTTATTTTAAAGAGTCACATTTAAAATAATATAATACCAAAAGTTTTAAAATAAAATAATGGAAAATAAATATATGCTAACAAAACAAAACAAAAACAATGGCATAGAAATATCAGTATATGCCTCTTGAAAAAATGATAGATCAAAGAAGTCGTGGGGGTAGGAAAATGGCTGCCAATGGGAAGGCAGACTGCAAGATAGTGTGTGAGTGAGAGAATGAAAGGAGAGTGTGTAGATGTATGGGGAGTGTATATTTGTGGGTGAAAGGACAGCTGTACTCCAAGGGACTGTTTGGGACTGCCAGACCAGGCTCCCCTGACCGGGCAGCCTCCACTGCTGCTGAAATCCCTCCCGGAGCCACCGGCTCTGCCGTAGAGACCACACCATCTGGAAGGGGAGAGTGGCTGTTATTGAAAGCCTATAAATCCAGGGACTCTACAATCACAATACCCAGGGATCAGCTGTGAACCCAGAAACACTGGATCTCAAGCAGTGCGAATACACAGACTCTAATGAGCTCTACACCTTCTCAAAAGGTCAGATTTCACCTAGGGAAAGGAGAGAGAGAGCTACATAACCAGACACCCAGAGAAGAGAGATCATGGGGAGACACAGGAATAGCCCACATATGAAAGAAAAGGAGGCATCAACAGAAAAGGAAGTAAATGAAATGGAGGCAAGCAATGCGTCATAGAAAGAATTCAGAGAAATGGTCATAAGGTCGCTGAAAAGAATGGAAGACAAATTCAACAATATGTGTAAGAACCAAAAGAAAATGAAGAAGAACCAAGAAGAAATGAAAAATGACATCGCTGCTATAAAGAACACAATAGAAATCATCAACAGTAGACTAGAAGAAGCAGAGGACTGCATCAGTGAGCTAGAAGACAAGGTAGGAAAAAATACCCAAGCAGAGCAGCATCTAGAAAAAAAATTAAAAAAAAAAAACAGGAGGAGAGCCTAAGGGAACTTTGGGACAACACGAAACAAAACATCCGCATAATAGGGGTGCCTGAAGGAAAGGAACCTGAGCAAGGAATAGAAAACCTGTTTGAAGAAATAATGACAGAAAACTTCCCTAATATAGGGAAGAAAAAAACTCACACAAATCAAAGAAGCTCACAGAGTCCCAAACAAAATGAACCCCAAAAGACCAGTGCCAAGGCATATTATAATTAAATTGGTAAACACCAACGACAAAGTAAGAATCTTAAAAGCAGCTAGAGAGAGATAGAAAGTTACCTACAAAGGATCCCCCATCAGACTAGTGACTGATTTCCAACAGAAACACATCAGGCCAGAAGGGAATGGAATGAAATATACAAAGTCATGCAAAGGAAGGGTCTGAATCCAAGAGTACTACCCAGCAAGGCTATCAGTCAAAATTGAGGGTGAAATCAGGAGCTTCACAGACAAAAAAGGACTAAGGGAGTTTATTACCACCAAACCAGCAATGCAAGAAATGATAAAGGGTCTACTGTAAAAAGAAGAAATAGGAAGTGAAGAAGGAAAACAGGCATAAAGAATAAAAATGGCAACAAACAAGTACCTATCGATAATAACTTTAAATGTAAATGGATTAAATGCCCCAATCAAAAGACATAGGGTAGCTGAGTGGATAAGAAAACATAACCCATATATCTTCTGTCTACAGGAAACCCACCTCAGAAAAAGGGACTCACACAGACCGATGGTGAAGAGATGGAAAAAGATTTTTCAGGCGAATGGAAATGAAAAAAAAAAAGCCGGGGTAGCAATACTTATATATGATAAATTAGATCTCAAAGTGAAGGACATAACAAGAGATAAGGAAGGCCACTTCATAATACTAAAGGGAGCAATCCAACAAGAAGAAATAACTCTGGTAAACATAAACGCACCCAGTACAGGAGCACCCAAATACATTTAAAAAACTTCTGGATGATAGCAAGGGAGAGATTGACAGCAATAGTTATTGTAGGGGGCTTTAATACCCCACTATCGCCACTGGACAAATCCTCTAAACAAAAAATCAGCAAAGAAATATCAATCCTAAATGACTCACTAGATCAGATGGAATTAATTGACATCTTCAGAACATTTCACCCTAAAGCCATGGAATATACATTCTTCTCAAGTGCACATGGATCATTTTCTTTTTCTTTCTTTTTTAAATATTTTTTATTGATTTCAGAGAGGAAGGGAGAGGGAGAGAGAGATAGAAACATCAATGATGAGAGAGAATCATTGATCGGCTGCCTCCTGCACGCCCCACACTGGGGACCAAGCCCGCAACCCGGACATGTGCTCTTGGCCAGAATCAAACCTGAAACCCTTCAGTCTGCAGGACAACGCTCTATCCACTGAGCCAAACCAGCTAGGGCCACATGGGTCATTTTCAAAGATAAACCATGTATTGGGTCACAGGCAAAGTCTCTTCAAATTCAAGAAGATAGAAATCATATCAAGCATCTTCTCAGATCACAATGGCATAAAACTAGAAATCAACTACAATAAAAACAATTAAAAAAATCAAACACCTGGAGGATAAATAGCATGCTATTAAACAATGACTGGGTTACCAGAGGGATCAAAGAAGAAATAAAAAGCATCATGGCAACAAATGACAATGAAAACACAACAATCCAAAATCTATGGGACACAGTGAAAGCAGTCTTGAGAGGGAAGTTCGTAGCTCTACAAGCCTAGCGTAAAAAACAAACAAACAAACAAAAAAAAAAAAACAAGAAACAATGGTACTAAATTACCTAACCCTTCAACTCAAAGAGTTAGAAAGAGAGCAACAAGAAAAGCCCAGCGTAAACAGAAGGAAGGAAATAATAAAGATCAGAGTGGAGATAAATGAAAAAGAGACCAAAAAAAAAAAATTCAAAAGATCAACAAAACCAAGAGCTGGTTCTTTGAAAGGATAAATAAGATTGATGAACCTCTAGCCAGGCTCACCAAGAAGCAAAGAGAGAAGACCCAAATAAACAAAATCAGAAATGAAAGAGGTGAAATAACAACTGATCCCACAGAAATACAAACGATTATGAAAAAATACTATGAACAACTCTATTCCAAAGAAAGGACAACCTAGACAAAATGGACATAGTCTTAGAAAAATACAAGCTCCCAAAACTCAACCAAGAAGAATAAAAAAACCTGAATAGGCCAATAACCACTGAAGAAATTGAAACAGCGATAAAAAATTTTCCAGCAAACAAAAGCCCTGGTCTGGATGGCTTTACAGGGAAGTTCTACCAATCATTCAAAGAAGAACTAAAACCTATCCTCCTCAGACTATTCCAAAAATTCAAGAGGAAGGCACACTTCCAAACTCTTTCTATGAAGTCAGCATTACCCTAATCCCCAAACCAGATAAAGACACCACAAAAAAAGAGAACTACAGGCCAATATCCTTGATGAATATAGATGCTAAAATCCTCAACAAAATTCTAGCAAATCAGATTCAGAAATACATTAGAAAGATCATACACCATGACCAAGTGGGATTTATTCCAGGGATGCAAGGATGGTACAATATCCGCAAATCAATAAATATGATACAGCACATAAACAAACTGAGAGACAAAAATTACATAATCATATCAATTGATGCAGAAAAAGCATTTGACAAAATCCAACACCCTTTCTTGATGAAAACTCTCAGCAAAATGGGAATAGAGGGATCATACCTCAACATAATAAAAGCCCTATATGACAAACCTACAGCCAACATCATACTCAATGGGCAAAAACTAAACCCATTTCCCCTAAGAACAGGAACAAGACAAGGATGCCCACTTTCAGCACTCCTGTTCAACATAGTACTAGAAGTACTAGCCATAGTGATCAGACAAGAAGAAGAAATAAAAGGCATCCAAATTGGAAAAGAAGAAGTAAAACTGTCCTTATTTGCAGATGACATGATACTATACATAGGAAACCCTAAAGACTCCATCAAAAAACTACTGGACCTAATAAATGAATTTGTAGCAGGATACAAAATTAATGTCCAGAAATCTATGGCTTTTTTATACATCAATAATGAACTCACAGAAAGAGAAAGGAAAAAAAAACAATCCCATTTACCGCTGCACCAAAAAAATTAAGATAACTAGGAATAAACTTAACCAAGGACATAAAAGACCTGTACTAGGAAAACTACAGGACATTGAAAAAAGAGATAGAGGAACACATAAACAAATGAAAGAACATACCATGTTCATGGATTGGTAGAATCAACATAATTAAAATGTCCATACTACCTAAAGCAATCTATAGATTCAATGCAATACCTATTAAAATACCAATGGCATATTTCAAAGATCTAGAACAAACTCTCCAAAAATTCATCTGGAACAAAAAAAGACCCTGAATAGCCACAGCTGTTCTGAGAAAGAAGAACAAAGTTGAAGGGATCACAATACCAGACATCTAATTATATTACTAAGCCACGGTTCTCAAAACTGCCTGGTACTGGCACAAGAACAGACATATAGACCAATGGAACAGAATAGAGGACCCAGAAATTGACCAAGCCATTATACTCAATTAATATTTGACAAAGGAGGCAAGAGCATACAATGGAGTCAAAACAGCCTCTTTAATAAATGGTGTTGGGAAATTTGGTCAGATACATGCAAAAAATGAAACTAGATCACCAACTTACACCATACACATAAACAAACTCAAAATGGCTAAAGGACTTGAATATAAGACGGGAAACCATAAAAATCCTACAAGACTCCATAGGCAGCAAAATTGCAGACATATGTCATAGCAATATCTTTACAGACACAGATCCTAGGGCAAGAGAGACTAAGGGGAAAATAAACAAGTGGGACTACATCAAAATAAAAAACTTCTGCACAGCAAAAGAAACCATCAACAAAACAACAAGAAAGCCCACTGCATGGGAAAACATATTTGCCAATGTTATCTCTGATAAGGGTTTAATCTCCAACATTTACAGGGAATTCATACAACTTAACAAAAGGAAGATAAATAACCCAATCAAAAAATGGGCAAAGGACCTAAATAGACACTTTTCGAAAGAGGACATTCAGAAAGTCAAGAGACACATGAAAACATGCTCAAAGTCACTAATTATCCGGGAGATCCAAATCAAAACAACAATGAGGTACCACTCACACCTGTCAGAATGGCTATCAACAAATCAACAAATGACAAGTGCTGGAGAGGATGTGGAGAAAAAGGAACCCTCCTTCACTACTGGTGGGAATGCAGACTGGTGCAGCCACTGTGGAAAACAGTATGGCGTTTCCTCAAAAATTTAAAAATGTAACTGCCATTTGACCCAGTAATACCATTTCTAGGAATATATCCCAAGAAAACAGAAACACCAATCAGAAAAGATATATGCACCCCTATGTTCATAGCAGCACAATTTACAACAGCTAAAATTTGGAATCAGCCTAAATGCCCATCAGCAGATGAGTGGATTAGAAAACAGTGGTACATCTACACAATGGAATACTAAGCTGCTATAAAAAAGAAGGAATTCTTACCATTTGCAGCAGCATGGATGGAACTGGAGAGCATTATGCTAAGTGAAATAAGCCAGGCAGTGAAAGAAAAACACCACATGATCTCACTCATTTATGGATAATAAAGAACATTATAACCTGATGAACAAAAAGATAGATACAGAGGCAGAGAAGCATCGAACAGACTGTCAAATTACAGCAGGAAGGCTGGGGAGTGTTGAGGGGGGGGAGGTAAGAGATCAATCAAAGGACTTGTATGCACGCATATAAGCATAACCAATGGACCCAAGACACTGCGGGGGGGGGAGGGCATGTGCTGCAGCGGCGGGGGGGGGGGCGGGTGGTAGGGGAGGCGGGGGAAGGTCAATGGGGGAAAACAGGAGACATAAGTACTACTATTTGTAATAGTTTAAACAATAAAATAAAATTAAATAAATACATAAATAAAAATTGATAGATCAAGTAAACAAAAATATGTAAAGCTATAGGAAATTTCAAGTAATAGAACAAAAATTTGAGATTTATATAAGAAAATTTATTGAATTGAGAATACACATTTAACACATTCTTTTTAATATCTATGTTACATTTGTAAAAATTGACCATCCATTAAAATTTCTTAGTAAACTCTTAATTCTGAAAAGTGAAAGTCATATATGCTACATTTTCTAACTACAATGTTTAAAAAAACTGAATTCAAAGACAAAAGAGTAGCAAAACAATGTAGCAAAAACTCAGCAACTTAAAAATTTTCAAACACTCTTTTATGTAACTGTCAGGTTAAGGAGAAACTCAAAATTGAAATGACTGTCTATAAATGAACAACACTAAGAGCACCATATAATGAAAACAATTGTTGAGGCTAACGCTGTATTTATAGAAAAAATGCATAGCCTTGGATGTATTTATTGGAAAACAGGAAAGAGAATCAAAACCAAGCAGCTGAGAAAAGGAAAACTAGACTATGGAAAAGAAAACCTCTATATAAAAAATGAAGAATTAATAGAGATAAAAGCAGAAATTAGTGAAATGAGAAACAAATGTAGATTTGGTAAGTAAAACCAAATGCTGCTTCTTTCATTTATTTATATCCTAATGGCTCAAGAAAAGGTAAAAATGCCAATATACATAGAAGAAATCAGATTATCAAAGATATATTACTAAACATGGCATCTGGCCCAGAATGGAATTAATGGTGAGTTATAGCAAACCTTCAAGGAACAAATAACTTCTATTATTTAAATGGTTATAGAGCATAAAACAAAGATGGAAGACGTCTCAACCCATTCTGTTGGGCCAGCATAACTGGAGTAGGCATCTGTTGTTTTGGTTCCTTGGAGTTCATTCATCCTTCTAGCAACCACACCCTGATTTTCCTCAGAAAGAGCTCTCTCCACCCTACTCTATGTCTATGTACTTCCAGGGCAGGTGACATCATCCCTAGTTCCAGGGCTGGGTCCACAAACTTCACCAAGTTTTGCTTTTCCCCAACCACTGGAAAGAGTCAAGCAAGTGATCCTGTCGAGAACAGGGAAGCACAGGAGATTTTTCTCAGTGACTTCTGGGAAAAGTTGCCCTTGACATTAAGGCTATAGGTCCTAGAGCAGCCATGTGACTGCCACGTGGAGCCTGAGACTAAAGCTGACACAAGGCAAAAGCAGAGCCAAGAAAGGAGAGAAAATTTACATTGATTACATCATTGAGTCCTGAATGCAGCCATGCCTTGAGGTATGCCCTCCTCCTGACCCTTCAGCTCTCTAACCAAAGTTTAAAGCTGCTAAGGTCGAATCTTCTGTCATTTTCAACTGAAGCCATTAACCCTGACATACCAAAGCTGAATGAAGATATCACACACCAGAAAGTAGTATAGCCCAATCACAATTACCTCGTCGTACAATGCATAAATAATACAGTAGCAAATTTAATCTAGCTATATAAGACCAATAAATCATGACCAAAGAGGTTTTATCCCAAGAATCAAGCACAGACTTTCACATTACAAACTAAACTTTGTTTTTTAATTTACTATAATGGTACATTAAAGAAAGAAAACTAAATGATCGTCTCTATAAGATGATAAAGATCTGTAATAAGCTTTCTTAACCAGATAAAGGACTCTGCAATGGTCAGTTTTATGCATCTACTTGGCTAGGCTATCACCCCAGTTATTCAATCAAACACCAATCTAGGTGTTACTGGGAAGGTATTTTGTAATATAATTATAGTCCATAATCATGTGACGTTAGTTAAGGGAGATTAGCATAGATAATCTTGGTGAACCTGATTCAATCAATTGAAAGGCTTTAAAAGCAGAACTGAGACTTTCTAGAGAAAGATATTCCACCTGTGGGCTGCAGCTTCAGCTCATGGCTGAGAGTTCCAGCCTACTATAAGTTTTAATATACCTCTCCTAGTAGCTGTTTCTGTGATAGAGCCCTGACTGATACAGGCTTCTAATTGCAGCAAACATCATACATACCTGTGGACCACAGGTAACATTCCTTCTCAGGCAGGGACAAGACAAGATACTCACTCTGACCAACATTTAAAAGGATGATTGGAAAGGATCTTATTGGGAAGATGCAATACACAGACTAATGCCCCTTTCTCCTAAGGCTATCCACGTCCTAACCCCGGAACCAGTGAATATGTTAGATTACATGACAAAGGGGACGCTGCTGGTATGATAAGGGTCTTGAGAGAGGAGAGGGTTCTGGGTTGTCCAGGTGGATCCAATGTAATCACAAGGGTCCACGTAATGGAAAAGAAAAAGGCAGGAGATTTAGAGTTGGAGAAGGAGATGTGAGTGAGTGATGTAGCCATAAGCCAGGGAATGTGGGTGGCATCTAGAAACTGGAAAATGCAAGAAAATGGGCTCTCCCCTAGAGCCTCCAGAAAGAATGCAACCATGCCAACCCATCTCAGGCTTCTGACCTCCAGAATCTATATTACAAAACGCCAGCGGCCGTAATGACCTAACAACCGGTCACCAGGAGGTGCATAGAGCACCTCTCAGTCCCTCCCCCCTAACCCCTGGCCGCGAGCCGCTCACAGTGGCAGGACAGGGCTCGCAGCTGTCGCGGCCGGTGGGGCGGGGTGCGCCGGTGGGGTGGGGTGCGCTTGGTGGGGCGGGGTGTGAGCTATTAGCCAGGGAGAGCTACCAGCAGCGGAGGGGAGGGCGGGGCGTGAGCGGTGATGGGCGGGGCAGCAAGCTACTTACGCACCGAGTCTGGGGTCCCGCAGCAGCACAGCAGAGTCTGGGTCCCGCGCGATTTTGTAGGCCTCTGGGAGTAAGATAATAAAGCTGTGGTTTGAAACCAATAATCTGCAGTCATTTGTTACCTTCTGTATTAGTAGGAAGCTAATACAGAAGGTAATATGTAAACAAAGACCTGAAGGAAGAGAGGGTGTAAGACAAGCATGTATGGGGAGAACTGAGTTTCAGACAGAAGGAAAAGCAAGAGCGAAGGCTTGCTATTTCTGTTCCTCTAGCATGCAGCTCAAACCTCAGAACTCTATACTTTGCATGGGCCCTTCCCAGACCCCAGCAATGCATTCATGTGGTCATATGTGTTGCAAAAACGTCAAAAGTAAGATATCATAACCACAATTGGTTAGGACCACTTGATCTCTTTCTTGACTTTTCTGCCATATCAATTCCCAGCACTGGAATGGCCACAGGCATTTAGGGAAAACTGAGTTGGAGATATCTTTAGTTTGAGTACAGTGGGCTATATTTGTGTGGTCCACAGTTTATTCCATGTTATTGGAAGTTATTGCCAGCTGTCTTGGAGCAAGAATGGCTTCTAGGAATTTGCCTACTACCCACTTTTTTTACTTACCCAGGATGGTGACCTGAGAGCTTTGAGTATTGTCAGCTCACAGAATATTTAAATATTAGTCACTGACCAAGAAAATTTGGAAGACCCAGAAATCTTAGTTCAGATATAAAAGATACTTGATAGAGCTTTCCAAAATTTGACAATTCTAAAAATTCACCAATAACAAGTTGTGAAAGTAGAAGCTTTTAAAAACTATTAATACTACTACTACTAATAATAATAAAATAAAAATACAATATTTAATCAACCAGAGTAGAGAAGACTTTTATATTCATTCTTTCCATGAAAAAAAAAATCTTGTCATATGAAAAGCTTTAACAAAGAATATGAAGCCAAAAATAAAAAGAGGGAAAAGTAATATAAAGATATTCCAGGCAATTAATTAATAAAAAAAGATTGTTAGTTTGTGAATTATGTCAGATGTCTGTGGTATTTACCTGCCTTTTAAATTTTTGTGATTTGCTATGATTTCTTTTTTTCTTATAAATAAATATCTCCTTTTATTCCTAATTTAGTGCTTTTCATCTTTTAATTTTTTTCTTAATGACCCCTTCCCCCCACAACTGAAGGAGATAAATGGTGTAATAGCTGGAAATGAAAGTGAACTCAAGAGAAGAATGCAAATACGTATATTTATATATATTTATCTACATACATATATATACACACACGCACATACCAGTACATATATAATAACTTTCTATTAAAGTACAACACATGGAAAAGAGTGCACAAGTCATGAGCATCAAACTCAGTAGGTCTTCCCAGTTTCACTTATCCACATAACTCCTACCTCGATCAGGAAAGAGGACATTGCCAGCACCCCAGAGAGCCCCTCACACCCAGTCATCACCTGCTCCTTTCTCCTCAAGGTAACCACTATTCTAACCATAAATTAATTCTGCTATTTTTCAGTCATACACTATGATTTTCACTCAACATTGTTTGTGAGCTGTTGAACATAGCAACCGTCCATTCATTTCCATTGCTATAAAGTAGGCCCTGTATGACCATTCCACAATCCCCATATCCATTCTGTCCTTGATGACTGGGCATGTGGATCATTTACTCTTTGTGCTAGTATATTTAATGTTACTCTGAACATAATTGAGCATGTCTTTTGGGGCACAAGCATATGCATTTCTGTTTGGTTTATACAATAGGTGTGAAATTGCTGGATCACAGGGTAAGTGTATGTTCAGCTTTAGCAGATATTGTCAAGTAGTTTTCCAAAGTGGTTGTATCAGTTTACACTCCCACCAGCTGGGCAATGCAGTTCCACATCCTTGTCAACACCTGGTACTGGCCAGGTCTTTTTAATTTTAGCCTCCTTGGGAAAGAGATAGCTGGGAGCCAGAAGGATAAATAAGAGTTATCCAGACCAGGAGTAGAGAAATGAGTGTCCATGAAGAGGCAAGAAGTTGGGGGACATGACTGGGGTGTAGTGCACAGGTAACTGGAAACCAGAAGCATCCCCGGGGAAGGGCTTGGCGACTGATTAGACAGGAGGGGACAGGCAGGAGAAAGAGGAGTGTCTGCGTTTTTAAAATGTTAGCCATGGGACTGCATGATTTATGTTCAGGAAAACTCGCCCTTTTTAGGTGTACAGTTTGATGAGTTTTCACAAATATGTACAGTCGAGTAACCACTACCACAATCAAGTCATAGAACACTTCATCACCCCACAAGGTCCCCCGATGCCCATGTAGACTCAACCCCTTTCCCCGATGGCCAGTCCCTGGCAACTACCGACCTGCTTTCTGTCACTATAGTTTTGCCTTTTCCACATTAACACAATGGGATCATACAGTACATAACCTTTCTGGCTGGTTTCTTTTATTCAGCATAATCCTTTTGAGATTCATCCATGAGATTGTATGTATCAGTAGTTCAGTCTTATTACTGAGATGTAGTCCATTGTATGGATGTACCACAATTTATTCAATTACTCGTTGATGAGCATTTGGGTTTTGGGAATTTTTGTTTTCTGGTTTGGGCTATTATGAAGAAAACTGCTGGGAACATTCATGCACTGGTCTTTGTATGGATAATCTTTTCATTTCTCTAGGGGAAATACCTGAGAGTGGAATTGCTGGTTTCATAGAAATATCTTAACTGCATAGAAACTGCCAAACTGTTTTCTAAGGTGTCTGTATCATTTTGTATTCCCACTGGTAATGTGTATGAATTCCAATTGGTCTCATTCTTGCCAGGACTTGATAGTGTCAGGTTTTTTTTTGTTTTGTTTTGTTTTTGTGTGTTTTTTTAAAAAATATATTTTATTGATTTTCCACAGAGAGGAAGGGAGAGAGACAGAGAGTCAGAAACATCGATGAGAGAGAAACATCGATCAGCCGCCTCCCGCACATCCCCCACTGCAACTCAGGCACACGCCCTTGACCGGGATCGAACCCGGGACCTCTCAGTCCGCAGGCCGACGCTCTATCCACTGAGCCAAACCGGTTTTGGCGATAGTGTCAGTTTTTTAAAATGATTATTATTATTACTTCAACCATTCTAAAAGTTGTGTGGTAATATTTCATTGTGGTTTTGATGTGCATTTCCCTAATGATTAATGTTGCTGAACATACTTCCATATGCTTAATTACCATCTGTATCTCTTCTTTGGCAAAATGAGCCTCAGAACTTTTCATTTACATTAAATTCTTTGCAAAAGTCCAAAATATTAAATAATAAATAAAATTTAAATACTAAAGCTGGGGCCAGGAGTTCTAGCTGCTCAGTTTCTTCTACTACTGTCCCTATTGTCCCTCTTCCCATGCCCTGACCTTTAAGAGGGCTCCACAGAGCAGTATTCCAAACCAGTCTAGACTCTTGATAGCTGGTCTCCAAAGATGACTTCCCAGCTAACCACACCTTCCTGTATCCAGGCCCTTGTGTATTCCCCTCCCACACCGAATCTGGGTCAGCCCTGTAACCAATAAAATACAACAAAAGTGATGCCTCATGACTCCTGCAGTTAGGTCAGAAGAAGCCATAAAGCTCCCGCTTTAGAGCGCGCACTCTGGGAGAAACCAGTTGCCATGTAAAAAGTCTAACGATGTCAAGACCACTATGTTATGAGGAGGCCCAAGGTAGCCATGGAGAGAGGTAGCATGGAGAGAGAGAGACATGCCTGGCAAGCCCCCAGCTACTCCAGCCTCCCCAACCCAGACACCAGACATGTGAGTGAAGGAGCCTCTTGGAAGTCCCATCTAGTCAAGCCTTTGAATGACTCCAGTCCCGGCCGTCTCTGACTACAACCCTACCAGAGTCCACAAGTTAGAACTACCCATTGAAGTCAACCTCAACCCTCAAAACCATGAAGATAATATTAAATTACTGTTTGAAGACACTAAGTGTTGGAGTGGCTTGTTATGTAACAATAGCTAATTGGAACATGGATTATGACCAGTCTTGGGGTCTGGCGGACTTGGAAAGATGGTGGGGTCTGAGTCGGGGAACAAGAGAGAGGACTCTGGATGCTGTCTCGTTCCTTCTTTTTTCTTTCTACATTAAAACTCCCTGGATGTCATCTTCTATCCTTACACTGTCAGTGCCAGAATCGTGGGTGGCTACAAGAAACGGAGACTGAGCAAGAAACAGGAACTGAGAAAGTCAAAGCAGATGCCAGGCCCAGGAATGAGCCCAGCTCCGACAAAATAATAAGAACAGTAATGCCTTACATGTTCACAGTCCTTTACAGTTTCTAAAGCACCCTGAAATGTGTTGTCTTATTTGACCCTCATGCCAGCTAGGTGTGGTGGGTATTATGACTCCCATTTAACTAGAAGAAGAAACCAGCAGTCAGGAAGGTTAAGGGTGGTAGAGAATTAGAATTCAGAACTAATTCAGAACTGCCTTCAGATGGGGGCTGGGAGCAATAAATAATTTAGCATAAAAAGTTGGTAAAGACAAAGTCAAACCCTAACTGGTTTGGCTCAGTGGATAGAGCGTTGGCCTGTGGACCGAGGGGTCCCAGGTTCGATTCCGGTCAAGGGCACATGCCTGGGTTGTGGGTTCGATCCCCAGTAGGGGGCGTGCAAGAGGCAGCCGATCCATGATTCTCTCTCATCATGGATGTTTCTATCTCTCTCTCTCTCTCCCTTCCTATCTGAAATCAATAATAATAATAAAAAAAGACAAAGTCAAGGCCTAATTATTTACTGAGCACCTACTGACACTAGACTATGTTCTTGCCTCATTTACTCCTCCTAACAATCCTGTAAGGTGGATGAAATTACCTTCCTTATTTTGCACCAGGTCTCTGCCACCACCACTCAGAGGTGTTGCCCCCAACACTCACCCACCCAACCCACCTCGTCTCCATAGGTCATTACCAATTCACCAGACACTGGCTCAGAGGCTGGAACCTTGCGCCTGGGTGATGAGCACAGGGTCCTGGCTGAACCTCCTTACCACTCCTGTGCACACTGGTGTCCTCACTTCCCTTAAGCCCTAGTGGCCATGCCATTTCTATGCTCAGAAACCCTCAGGGGCTTCCAGTAGACTTTTCATCAATCTGCCACCATGCCTGTTCCTAGTTGTAGGGATTCATTCATTCATACATTTCACAACGAATTACCAAATGCCTGCTGTGTGCCAAGCACTGTGTTAGGGAGGACAGCATTGTGTACAATGAGACAGACACCTTCTTTGACCACAGGAGACTACAATCTAGCAGTGTATATAAACAAGTTCCCTAAGGCACAAAGAGATTTGTAGAGAACAATGGAAATATACTAAAGGGAGAGTGACCTAACCTAAGAGTGAGATGAAGAAAGTAGTGGAATGAAAAGGAGAGAGTTGAGGGAGAGAAGGATGTGCAAAGGCCCTGAGGCAGAAAGGTGCACATGCAAGGAGAGAAGATAAGACAGGAAAGAAACTAGATAATGTAGGGCTTTGCAGGTCTCATGAAGGATTTGATTGTGAAGTGAGTATAGAGCAGAGATGGTGATGAGGAGTTTTTGATTAGTAGTTTGACCTGTCTGCTGATTCCACTTGGACACAAGATGGAATCTCAAATAACTGGTTCCTGGATCTGGTCTCCCAGTATGGAGCTCTTACCTCATCAACTTTCCTGTAACTCTGTCTTGTACACATTACCCTCTGGCACTGGTGGAAGCCTGGAGGAGCAGAGATAATCAATTGCCTATCCAACATTCAGCCATTGTTCCTAACAGAAATCTAGTTGAGCTTAGAAATTTCCCTTCCTATGTGGGGCCTGTGCTTCAGAGCAGCTGGTCCCAGCCCCAGGGGAGAATTCTGACTGGCATGAGTCTGTATTGGCAATTCCGCTCCCTTGCCAGTAACAGATTTAGACACAGGCATGCAAGGAAGAGCCTGATGGGGGACTTCTGGGAAAGGACCCTCATTCAGAGACACCCAGTAGAAGAGTGTCTTTTCTTCACAGGACATTGTGTTGTCTATGTCTAGATGGGATGCCTGGATCTCAGGCAGCCCTTTTGTGATCATGAGGACAAAATGAACACAGAGTAGCAACAAAAGACAGAAAGTGAACTGGTGCCCTTGATGACACCATTGAGTGACTGTATAGGAGCGCCTCCTCCTTCTCCAGAGGGAGTTCCTGTTATATGAGATCATGCATTTTCTCATCATTTAAGACTGCAGGGTTTGAGGTGTTCTGTTACTAATATCCAAGAGCCTGATATACTTCTGGTCCCAGGCACCCCTGCTCATGTCCTGAGCCTCTGAAGCTGACCACTGTTCACATGCCTATGCAGACCCCAGATTTTGAGACTCCCTATCATTGCCCTCCTTTTTCCTACCAGGACACTCACCTTGTTGGCGATCTGCATATAACACCATAGTCCTCTTTCCCTTTCGCCCCCATCAATCTAGTTTTAGACCTTTCACCATGCCTTAGACCTTGGTTCCCGCAACATAACTTGCATCCTTTTGCATTGCATCCATGCCATTATAACTGAGGATAAAAAGGCTCTGCCCGAGTCCTGGCTGTTCTCTAGCTGAGCTGCCCTTTGTCTGGTCCCCTGGCTTATTCAGTAAGAAATCAGACAGAAGTTTCTTCACGTGTTGAACCTGGCAAGGCTGTAAGCAGGAAACTACGTCAAAGTCAGAGCTTGGGAAGATCAGGAGGCAATGAGGAAGGCAAATGCAAGATGGTGATTTAGGACCAAGAGCTTGGAAGGCAGGTCATGGAGGAAGTGATTGTCAAGAGGCCTGTTTGGATTTTAAAAAAACAACAGTGTGAGTTATGGAGACAGGTCTGCCAGGCTGAAGGAGGTGGTTGCAGGAGGTGGGCAAGGCTGGGTGCCCCTTTAGATACCTAACACCCATCCCTCCTCCTGTCAGGCATCACCCAGTGTCTAGTGTAGATTTCAAAGTTCCCCTTCAATAAACTACTAATTCCCTAGTTAGAGTGGTTCAGACTTTGACTCCAAATCAACTCAACATACAGAACGCCTACTCCTGCACTAGGTGCTAGAAATGCCATGATGAATAAACAACAGCCCCTGCCTGCTAGAAGCTCATTGTCACCAAAATGGTTTGCTGTCCCAGCCCCAAGTCTTACAGAATCAATCTGTCCCTGTTCCCCATTGCTAACACCAGAACATTCTCCTCTTCCCTCTGCATTCTCTTTTCCTTGTGATTCCACTGAATATTTACCTCTGCCAGGAATTTCTCTAACTCTCACCATCGGGCTCATTTTATGCCATTCCAGCAACTCTTGGAAATTCCTATTGAACTATGTCCAGCTGGGACTAACACAGCATGTATCCTTTCAGCCTTCAGCGGTAGGTGGGTATGTGTGTGTTCACCTCATTACAGCCAAAGGTCATGTCCTCCAATGCATTGCCATCTGAACACATTTGGATGGCAACCTGAGCCAAGGTCTTCCAGCCCTTTACTCTCCCCGCAGCCCCCGTCCTGCTTCTCTCGATGTCTCCCCTTGATGTTCTGCCAAGACCTCAGCCTCATCTCACCCCAAACTACCCTTCTAACCTGCCTTCCCTCCCATTGCCCCATTCTTGGTTTGTAGCCACATCAGCCACCCAGGCACACTGGCTCAATACCCCTCACTCATTCCAACAGACACACACACAATGTTGCAATAGCCACACGCAAAACTCAGAGACTCCACAGCTGCACAAGATCTTCACCTTGTGAACAGCACTCTCAGTCACATGACACAAAACTCCCACTCTTTCCTACAAAACTCATGTCAAATTCAGAGGCATGGTCAGTCCCACAAAAATAAAGTTGGACACATCAAATCATGTGTATGATAAATACATGTACACATATGCACAGCCCTGGGGGACAAGATTTTCACCAGGAGCATTCTGGGAAAATGGAACATCGTAAAGTCCAATCTTCTAGAGCCCAGACCCAGGCCCTGAACCCATCAATCCTGCTGGGGAAGGAGGGCAGGCAGTGCCTTTCCTCTGTGCTTGACAGCCTTGTGAGTTGCGCCTGCTCCATGGGCCTTGGTGCCGTAATTCAACCTCAATGCCCACAGGATGGCTGCCCACCCTGGCATTTTTCCCAACTTAAACTCCAGGCCTGCCTGTGCCTGTCCTTCTGGCCCCAGAGCCAAGCTGTGTCCACAGCTGGGGATGGAAGTAGGGACTGAGGTCCCATAAGGCTCTGTCTCCCAGGAAAGAGAATCACAAGATGTTTCTATCTTTCAGGATGCCCTGTGCTGAGCAGTTGGCCAGGGACTCCAGGACAAACTCTTCTCTGTGCCCAGACCACAGTCAAATCCATCTGCCTTAAACAAATTGGCAAATAGGATCCCAGCAGCCTGACCCTGGGGCTGCTAGAAGTTACTGCTTCCATCACTTTGCCTTCCCTTTCCTCCACCTCCAAACCCACACTCAGTCTGCCACTGCCCTGGGGCTGCCTTCCTGAGGATGGGCAGTTCCTGAGCCATCGCAGGAGCTGATGCTCACTGCTAGGGCAGTGTGGATGAATGGACAGGATGAATTACTTACTAGTACATACTAGTGTGACAGCGTGGAGGACCTGGGTGAATGGAGGAGATAAGGCAACAGGAGGATCTGACAAAGATCCAAAGTTACAAGGCAACTTGCTATTGACTCGAAAACAAGGAGGACAGTTTTCCTTTTCATCTGCTGAGAGCTAGGCACAAGGCTGTTCCTCTGATTGTAATGCAGGGTCGGTTCAGTCCTTCTAACATCCTGCTAGCAGGTTCTGGGGAATCTTGTCAAGAACTGCTCTTTTAACCTGTTGGCATCCTTTTCTGTCTTAGAACATTATTATTTACCTTTGTTCCCTCTCTGGTCCTCATTGGGGAAAAGATCGAATAAGCAAATGTCATTGCGATAACTGACCAACCATTTGGAAAACAACAAAGCTGAAATCATACTTTCCTCTTTACACAAAAATAAATTCAAAGGGATAAAAACATAAATGGTAAAAAGTGAAACCACACAAGTACTAAAACAGAGGGAACATTTGTATTATCTTAAGGATAAGTGGCCTTTTAAGCATGACATGAAATACAAAAGTTATGAAGAAAAGGCCTTGTAGACTTAACCACAGAAAAATCAAGTGCTGAGGAAGGACAAAAAAATAACTAAGATTGAAAGTCAAGATGAGGTAGAAAAACATTGGGAATATTAGCTCTAATCTATAAAATAACTCCCACAAATATCCAAAAAGATAAATATTCCAATAGAGAACTGGGCAAACAACATGATGAGACAATGCACAAATGAAATATGAATGCCCATTAAGAACTAAATATGCTGATCAAAGAAATGCAAATGAGAAATCAATTGTCACCTATCAGTGGGCAAAAGGTTTTCCATAAACTGACAAGGGTATATATCACTGCCAATTGTAAAAGGAAAGGAGCTCTCTTCCACAATGTGTTCATGGATTGGAAGACTTAATGGTGTTATAGTGTTAGGATATCAATACTACACAAAGCAATACACAAACATATAGACCAATAGAATAGAATGGAAAGCCCAGAAATAAACGCTTGCATACATGGTCAAGTGATATTCGACAAGTGTACCAAGACCATTCAATGGGGGAAAGGATAGTCTTTTGAACAAATGGTGCTGGTATAACTAAATATCCACATGCAAAAGAATGAAGTTGGATGATAACCTAACACAATATACAAAAATTAACTCAAATGTATTAAATACCTAAACGTAAGACCTAAAACTATAAAACTCTTAGAAGAAAACACAGGGCAAAACTTCATGACATTGGACTTAGCAATGATTTTTTGGATTTAACAATAAACGCACAGGCAACAAATAAATACATTGGACTTAGTGACAATTTAAAAATTTTGTGCATCAAGGGTGAAAAAATAACCTGCAGAATGGGACAAAATATTTGCAAATGATATATAGGATAAGGGATTAATGTCCAGAATACATAGAGAAATAACACACACAACAAAAAATAAGCAAACCAATTCCAAAATTGGCAAAGGATTTGAATAGACATTTCTCCAAGAAAAATACACAAATGGCCAATAAACACATGAAAACATGCCCAACATCATAATTATTAAAGAAATTAAAATCAAAACTATAATGAGATACCACCTCACACCCTTTAGGATGGCTACTATAAAAAAAAAACAAAGAAAGTAACAAGTGTTGGTGAGGCTGTGGATACTGGAACCCTTGTGCATTGTTGGTGGTAATGTAAAATGGTACAGCCACTGTGGGAAAAAGTACGGTGATTCCTCAAACAATTAAAAATAGAATTATCATATGCTTCAGCAATTACACTTCAGGATAAATAACCAAAAGAATTGAAAGCATGGTCCTGAAGAGATATTGTATACCCATATTCATAGCATTATTTACAATAGCTAAAACATGGAAGCAACCTACATATCCATCAATGGATATATGGATAAGCAAAATGTGGCATATACATAAAATGGAATATTATTTATCCTTAAAAAGAAATAAATTCTGATATATGCTACAACATAGATGAATCTTAAGGAGATTGTGCTAAGTGAAATAAGCGAGTCACAAAAAGACCAATACTGTAAGATTCCACTTCTATGAAGTGGTACTTAAAGTAGTCAAAATCATAGACAGGAAGTGGAATGGTGGTTGCAGGGCCTGGGGGCAGGAGGAAATGCTGTGTTCTTGTTTAATGGGGACAGGGTTTCAGTTTTACAAGATGAAAAGAGTTCTGGAGATGTATGATGGTGAGGGTCACACAGCAATGTGAATGTACTTAACGCCATAGGACTGTCAACTAAAAAAAGGTTAGGATGGCAAGTGGTATTGTTTTATGTATTTTAGCACAATAAAAAAATTGGGAATGTCCTGGCCAGTGTAGCTCAGTTGGTTGAGCGTTGTTCCATACACCAAGGGATCATCCATTAGATTCCTGGTCAGGGCACATGCCCAGGTTGCAGGCTCGATCCCCAGTAGGGGGAGTATAGGAGGCAGCTGATTGATGTTTCTCCCTCTCCCTCTCCCTTCTTCTCTCTCTCAAATAAATAAAAACATATATTTTTTAAAATTAGGAATAAAAACCTAAAAAAAAGCAAAACCTGACAAGGGTGTCTATCATTGGTAATGATGTAAGGAAAGTGACTCCCTCCCGCACTGCTGGTGGGAGAGATGAGAACAGGTTGAGTGTCCATGGAGGCCAGAGGGCCAATATACCCACAGCTGTAGTGAAGACATACAGCCCTTACTACACACCAGGCATCCTTCTAAGTGCTTTACGTGCAATAATTTATTTAATCCAAATAGTAATCCCTCAAAGTAAATCTTATTATTATCCCTATTTTACAGATGAGAAAACTGAAGCCCATAGAAGTTAAGTAATTTGCCCAATGTCCCTTTGCTAGGGAACAGCAACATTGGTGTTGAATCCCAGGCATCTAGCTCTACTATGCTATATTATCCCAAAATGTTAATTGTGCAAACCCTTTGTCCTAGAAATTCCACTCCTGGGAATCCATCTTAAGGAGTTAATTAAGCAAGTGCACAGAGATGTGTATACAAGGATGTGGCTCTCTGTGTCTAATATATCAGAGGAAAAATGGGAACAATATAAATGTTCATCAGTAGGAGATCCATTGACTAAATTATGTTACTTCCATAAAAAACAGAATGCTATGCAACCATTAAAAAAGTATGAGGTATATTTCTATTCACTGATACAGAAAGATTGCAACAACATATTGTTGAGTGGAGAAACAGGTTGCAAAACAGCATGCAGAGTATGATCCCATTTAGGTAAAATTATACATATATCACTCAAGATCTGGGAGGATGCTCACCAAAACGCTAAAGGTTATTATCTTGAGATGGCAGAGATTTCAGAGAATTTTTATTTTCTCCTTTCTTCCTTTCTTGTGTTGTTTGGATTTTGTGCAGTGAGCATATATTATCTTTGTAAGGAGAGGCAATTTAAAAAAAAAATGAGCCTGCTGGAATTGGTGTCTCCTTGTTTGTATCTCTCTGCACTTTGTTCAGCCAACCTACAATGAGAACTTACTATGTGTTAGGCCCTGGATTGAGAGGCAAAAGAGAGAAGGGGACACTTAGAAGGTATGGTGTGTGTGTGTGTGTGTGTGTTGAGGGGAGGTAGGGGTGGGGGTGAGGGAGGACAGAGACAAGCCACAGTGGGAAACCTGGGGAGAGAGACGCCTACACTCTGCTTGACTGAGACAGAAATCGGGCCGGAGCAGAAAAGGCTCCAAGAACATGCACCAGAGAGGAGGAAAGATGAAAAGGCACAGACACAGGTACTTGGTATGAGCACCATGTCTCACTCCCAGGTTGGCTAATGCTGTCCTGTTAATGAAGTGAGTGATTAATAGCCAAGGGGATAGAGAGCTGGTATATGAGATTAATCCCAGTTAATGAATCCATTGTTAACGGCATTAAATAGCAACGGGGGGGTGAGGGGAGGCAGCCTCCTCTCAGCACATCCAGGCTGGGCTGGCTCTACAGCTCCTGGGGAGGGCGGGGGGGAGAGGAGAGGAGGCGGACAAGCGGTGAACATGTACCGCATACCTACTGGAACCGGCACTGTCTCACGCTCTTCTGTGCTAGTCCAGTGGCTTCTATATCCTCATTTCACTGGGGTTGGGCTGTGGAGATGACAGCTTGCCCCTGTGCCCTTCCCCCACCCCCAACTGCCCTACCCTCATGGACCTGACTCCAGGCCAGGCTCTGTCTGTCAGGCCACACTCCCTTTAAGGGTCTGCTGAGTGACAAGGTCCAGGGCGGGGGTGGAGGGTGAAGAGAAGCAGTCACTGGTCACTGGAGACAGGAGGACATGAAGGGACGAGAGGAGCTCTCCCAGAACTAGGGCACGAAGGGCCTTTCATGGAAGCAGTGAAAAGGTAGGCGGCAGAGTCCTTCTTGGAGGACAAGAGTCCAAAGGTGAGGTGGCCTGGCTGTGCACTGCCTCTCTTCCCCCGGACCCAGGCCTCAGGACTGTCAAAGCATCAAACTAGAGAAGTCTCTCTCCCCAGGCTGCCTCTCCACGGGTTCCAGCTGACCACCTAGGGCAGGGGTGGGGAGTGTCTAGCCAGTGGGCTGTATACGGCCCATGAAATCATTTGGTCTGGCCCTGCCAAGGCATTAGGGGCAAGTTAATTAAATGTTTGACCAAATACAGCAGATTCATTTTTAAGTGGATAATTTTGTATGGCCCACGAATGATGTTATAAATCTCCAAATGGCCATTGACAGAAAAAAGGTTCCCTACCCATGGGCCTAGGGCCATCTGAGTGGGAGCCTTGGGCTCACTCCTGCTCATCCTTCCCCGAGGGTAGCGATAACATTTCCTGAGCCTCAGCTCGTCTGGTTCCTATGCTAGAAGCTGAACATATGCTGATTGGCTTGGCCCTCACAATCACCCTGAGTAATAGGCGTTCCTGTTCCCATTTCACAGATCAGGACACTGTGGCTCAGGGACAGACACTGCCTTGCCCATGATCCCACAGCAAGTTAGTGAGAGAGCCTGGATTTGAAATCAGTCGTACTCGGCTCCAAATCTATGCTCTCGCTGCAACTTCTTCTTCCCCTAGACCAGTGGTCGGCAAACTCATTAGTCAACAGAGCCAAATATCAACAGTACAACGATTGAAATTTCTTTTGAGAGCCACATTTTTTAAACTTAAACTATATAGGTAGGTACATTGTTATTAACTTAATTAGGGTACTCCTAAGCTGGCCTTTGCTAAAAACGTCCTCAATCTGATTGAGGTACGTTCGCTGAGGTCGACCCCTTCCAACTCTCTCATCCACACTCGTCTTGTATACTATTTTGTCTATTTCCTTTCCGAAAACCGACTTCTGCGCATGGGCCACGAAGTTTCAATCGCACTGTACGTGCGTGCCCACACGTGGTATTTTGTGGAAGAGCCACACTCAAGGGGCCAAAGAGCCGCATGTGGCTCGTGAGCCACGGTTTGCCGACCACTGCCCTAGACCAGTGGTCCTCAGAGTGCGGGCTCCACACCAGCAGCGGTGGCGATAGCACCAACTTGTTAGAAATGCAGTTCCTGGGCCTCATTCCAGAACTACCAGGGGCGGGCCCCACGGGTGTGTTTTAACCAGCCTGAGTGCTTCTGAGGCCACTGCCCTGTACGCTGCTTCCCCTTGGGCAGTGGAGGACTCTTCCAGGGTGATGCCCGGTGAGCCCCCTGAGTCCTCCTGCTCCTCCCCCCACTGAAGCACCAGGGCCCTCACTCCAACAGGTGCACTCTGCATGATTTCATCCTATCCTCCAGCTTTAAACAGCATTTATATGCTGACAACTTCCCAATTTATATCCTCAGTCCTGACACCTCCCCTGAACTCTCATCCATCCAGCCACCTACCTGACATCCATTTGGAGGTCTCAAGGCATCTTGAAATTAAAGTCCCCAAACCTGTTCCTCCCCCTCGCCCGCCTCTCAGTAAATGGCAACAACACTGACCCAGTTGTTCAAGCCCAGAGTCTTGGACTCGTCCTTTTCTCTTTATCTCAAAGCCCACATCCAAGCCAACAGAAAACCCTGTTGGTTCTGTTTGTGAAATATATTTCAAATCTGACTGCTATTTGCCACCTTCACATCTACCACCGTGCTCCAAACTGTCTTTCTCTTCTCACCTGGACTCATACAGTCGCTCCGTAATTAACCCCTCTGCTCCCACTCACGCCCCCTACAGTCTTGTCTGCAATCGGTGGCCAGAGTGATCCTTTTAAAGCATAAATCTGAGGTTATGTCACCTTCCTGGTCAAACTCCTCCAGTGGCTTCCCAACAGATACGGAATTAAGTTCACAGTCCTTGCTTGAAACTCCTAAAGCCCCATATAATCTACACATCCCTCACTTTTCTCCGATCTCATCCACCTCTCGCTTCACCCGCCCATCACACCACAACCACACCTGCCTTCTTGCTCCACCTGGATTGCGGCAAGCAGGCTCCCACCTCAGGGTCTTTGCACAGACTG
The DNA here is from genome assembly GCF_000147115.1 of Myotis lucifugus. Classification (NCBI taxonomy): domain Eukaryota; kingdom Metazoa; phylum Chordata; class Mammalia; order Chiroptera; family Vespertilionidae; genus Myotis; species Myotis lucifugus. The sequence goes on from NW_005871085.1 coordinate 2,114,625, forward strand.
CTGCTTCTGCTCAGAATAGTCATACAATTGCTTCATTCAATTCTCTGCCTACCGCCTCCTGATGCTTACTCAGCGTTGTTTTATGCACAGCACTCATTTCACATGACATTGTGCCATAGATTTATTTCCTATCTCCCCCGCCAGGCTGTAAACTCCATGGGGACAGGGACTTTTTATTTGCTCAGTAACTAGAACCATGTCTTCCACGGGAGGCACTCAGTCTATATTTGCTGAATGAATGAGGGAGTGAATTTCTCTGTACTTCTGTTCCCCCACTTGTAAAAATAGGCATATTCATTTCATAAAGTACCTATGAAGACTGAGTAAATATGTTAAAATACATAGCTTGTGATTGACATAAAAAAAGGTTTTTTGGATCTTCCCTTCCCTTCCCTTCCCTTCCCTTCCCTTCCCTTCCCTTCCCTTTCCTCCCCTTCACTTCCCTTCCTTTCCTTTCCCTTCCCTTCCCTTCATTGCTTAAGAATCGACGCTGACTCTATATTTCCTACCCCCTTCAGCATGAGGCTTGGCCAAGCCAGGCTACGCTGGGCAAGGGCTGACCGGGATTTGCCGAGAACTGGCAAACAGTCAGCCTACAAATCAATCTGCCTTCTCTCTGCCCCAGAAAGACACCAACAATAGAATCACATCAATATCACACTTAACGGTTTACCTTAAACTGATGTCAAAAAGTCTTAACAACCAACAAAGTACCAACATTATGCGCATTTTCGGATGAGGAAGCAGACAGGGGGAAGCTACGGGATGACGGCTTCCGGGTTGTGGCTGAGAAGGGAACACCCCAAGCATCTGAGGCCAATCTTCACTCTTTCGCTACTTCAGGGTTCTACTTTTCCACCTTTTTTCGGGGCAGGGCTGCCCTCCTCTCTGCTGCA
>NW_005871085.1:2115951-2117966 GCF_000147115.1 Myotis lucifugus
CCCCTGTAACCTGTCGAAGACCCAGTTGGACATAGCCTTCCTGCCCTTCTTTTCACTCCCGCTCTGTTTTGCTTACTGACTGGGTCTTCCATCGATTCCAGCTGCCGCCGCCAGCTGGGCCTGTTGTGTGGTTGCCTGTGTGGAATCTTGTTCTCGAGCTCTGGTACTGATTCATCACTGTCAGATTCTGTTCCAGACCCTGTCTCAAGCCTGGGGCTGTGGCAACTCCTGCTCCGTAGCAGGGACGGTTTCTGTGGCTTCGCCGGGCATTTTGTGCGGGGAACGCGGAACCAAGATGGCGGCCCCAATTCTACTCTTGCTCACCCGTCTCCTCCTCCTGGAAGCCCTCCTGACTCTCCCTCTCTCCTCCAAACTTCTCTAGGATGCACTGCATCTGTACTCTCTTGCCCTGTTCCCTGATCGTCTCCCCATGTGTATCCTCTCCTCAACTCCAACAGCAGTGACACATAATTTTAAAATTACATTTGCTATATAGGCAAACAGATCAGAGAGATATAGAGGAAAAAGTCGAAGTTCCCCTTCACTGTCCACTCCCCAATCCTACTCCTCCTCGGAGTAACCACTGCCAACAGTCTGGCCTGGGGGCTGGCAGCCCCCTCCCAGGCATTTACCACCTACACTTGCTTTCACCTGCTAACAACAATGCTTAGTAGATGGGATCATCCCACACCTATTCTCCAACTTGATTTTTTTACTTAGCAATAGTGATCGTGCCCTGTGCACGCACAGACCCCCCTTGGAAGAGCTGTAAGACCGAGGATGCACCACGACTCATTAATCCACTTTTCTGGTGATGGGCGGTGGGCCATTTCCGATTGTTCGCCCTCAGAGAGCACCTGCCCCAGCAGCCCGTGGGGACCTCTCTGAGCATGCGCGTTCCTACGGGAAGGAGAGCTGAAGTGGAGTGGCAGGGGCAAGGCTGCCCTTTGAAGAGGCTGGGCCACTTTAGACTCCTTGGCGGCCCACACACTGACCCTTCACTCTGAATTTACAAAACACTTCCACAAGCACTATTTTATTTGCTCCTCACAAGAACTCTGAGAGGCACTGAGTACCATTTCACAGGCGAAGACTGGAGTTCAGCCCCATCCTGTCACTCTCCGGAGCGGCTGCTCAGATCTGAGCTGGTGCAGACAAGACAGGTCCCCAGACCCTGGAAGTGGGGTGTGTGGGAGGGCACACGTGCCCCTCAGGAGTCCCAGCGGGGTCGGGAGCAGCAGAGGAGCAGGGGGACTTGGGTGGGGGTGTAAAGGTGGGGCACTTGGTAGGGGCTCAAAAGCCTGACGAGGGCCTTTCTTCCCACTCCTTCCATGGCTCAGAAGAGCCTGGGCTCAGGCTGAGAAGCAGGGCTGCTATGTTGCCATGGAAACAGAGGGTTCCTCTCTCCCTCACAGCAGGAATCACGGTGATTGGGGGGTGGGGGTAGGAGGAGGATGTTTCCCTGGCAGCACCAAGGGTTGAGGCCAGGAGGCCGGTCACTCTGCCCTCTCCTTCCTCCCCCTTCCTCTCCCCATCCACTGCTGAGGCCAGCAGCCAGCAGGAGGTGCGGTGTGGGTGCGGGGGTGCTGGTATAGATCAGGAAGGGACACAGTCAGTGGAGTGGGGTGAGGTGGGGAGGCAGAGACTCTCGAAGGAAGCTGCAGAAGGTCCCTCCTGTTAGACCGCCCACGTATCAGGGGCTCCCTTACACCCCAAGCCCTGCCCAGGTTCTCTTACAGGAAGGACACAGCCTCCCTCCCATCCACTCACAGTCACACAGTCAACCCCACTCTCTAGCCCAGCATGTCATGCTGACCCGAGGCACATGTGCAATGAACTTCTTGTGTGCACGCACACACACGCACACGCATACTGCCAACCACACACATGCAGAGTCATTCGCTGATAAGCTCATATGATGACGTGTTGACACTTTCATACTCAGTCACCTCTGACGTGGAAACCATACTGGAGCTTGTACCTGATGCCAGGGTTGGTCACGTTTTCATGTTTGC
>NW_005871085.1:2118700-2156014 GCF_000147115.1 Myotis lucifugus
TGCAGAGAATTATTCTAGTTCCATTTCCCTTCTGGCCCACTCCAGCCAGGCCCAGAGAGCTATTAGAAAGGACTACAATGTCTCATCAAGGTGCTATGCGCAACACACATTAGCTCATTTCTAAGGAGAATTCTGTTCTCGGTTACTTTTTTTCTCCTCCCTGCTACACTGAGATTATATTCTCCTAGCATTTTGAAGGTAAAATGTGTTTTCTTAAGTGTCCTTACTTGACAAAATTTTAAGTTGCCAAATTCTATGACTTTCATTTTCCTTTTAAATAAAAGGGTCTGGGAACTACTGATTGAATACTAGTCTAACCTAACCCCTCATTTTCACGGACAGAAAAAATGAATCCAAGAGAAGAGGCTGGTCGAAGAATTAGCTTTATTTGTGAGTTCCACAAGCTCTGGGATCAAAAGACCTGATTCAAAGCCATCCCAGCCATGGTGTGACCACAGGTGGGCAAGTCAGTAGACCAATGAGAGCCTCAGTTTTCTCATCTGTACAATGGACTGATCTGAGAATCAAGTAAGACACTGCCGGGTTATCACTCTGAAAGTATAGAATTCTATCAGGTATTAGTCATCACATAACCCTTCAGCTGCAAAGCTGGAGCCATACGCAGGCTTCCTGACCCCTGCTCCATTACTGCTCCATGCCCTGCTGTGTTCAGTCCGGACAAGGGTGGGCGGTGGAGTCAGAGTCCTGGATCAAACGCCAGCTCCTCCATTCACTAGCCGTGGGACTGTGAGCAACATCCCTCACGTCCCCATGGATTCTTTATCTGAAAACAGGGGATTATAATACTCACTTTGTGGTTGCTGGGATTAAATGAGTTAATATGCGGGAAGGGCCTGCCCAGTGCCTAGCACATGGCTGGCTGACAATAAGTGGGTGTTTTCTCCCCTTCCCCTCAGACTCTTTCCTCCCCAGCTGTCATTCTCTGAATTTCTTCAGTGGTGACCAATCTCCTGCTTCCTCTGAAGGAAGATTTGATTTTGGAAAGAGCCCAAGGTCACTGAGAGGCTCATCTGGCCAGGGAGGCAGACGCTTAGTAATCAAGCCCAGGAAGGAACACCCTTTGGATGTGCAGATGGGTTCCAGCCCTGCAAGGGGGAGGACCAGCTTCTCCGGTGCCTCCAGCGCCAGCTTGGAGAGAGGCCAGTCTTGCTGGGAGCCGTGGTTCTATTCTGCAGGGCGGGGCGTCTTCTGGGGGCCAACGAGGGGAGCAGGTCGGCACCTCCCAGGACGGGGGGCAGTTCAGAGGGGCTGGTCCTGGCTCCTAGGACTGCCTCTCCTCCCTGCCGAGCCGGATGTCAGAGCCAGAATGACACATCGCCCAGTCCACTCCCCCATGCTTTTTAAATGAGAGAACGAAGCCCTCCCTCCCCCACCTGCTCCCTGATGGACAGAAGTGAAGCTTCAAGTGCAACTCCGAATGCCCGAGCTAGAAACTGACCTTGGCGATATCCAGCCCAACCTTCTCTTTCTTTCCCACCCCACTTTGTAGATAAGGACGCAGCAGGCAGGGGGAGGAGCCATGTGCCCAAGGCACGTGCTCCCAAGGCAGTGACAGAGCTGCTATGCACCCAAGTCTCCCGGCCCCCGACCAGTGTTCTCCTGCTGCCTTGCCCAGAGACACAGCTATGCACCCGCGAGCTAATGCCTGCTCTCCCAGCCTCTCCTGAGAACACCCTCAGGGGCAGGGGAAGGAGGGCCAGCCCAGGGAGAAACCTGGGAGGACAGGAAGCCACCTCAGGAGGCGGAATGTGTGCTTTCATCAAGGGTCCTGTCAGGAAGCCGTGAATCAGCGGAGGGGCCAGCTGGCAGCAGCTCTGTCCCCAACTCCCAAGGCCAGGCCAGCCCCCTCCTCTTGGGCCTTCAGCTTCCTCATCTGGAAGAGAATGGGTGCTGCACTGCACACGCCCCTGGCCCTTCATCCCTCCACCAGGGATTACACCTCACGTCCCTCAGCTTGACCTGGTGGCCAGGGGGGGCTGGGGTGCCTGCCTCACTAACTCCCACAGCGCTCAGTGGATGAGCAGCAGGAATCAACAGCTGCAGAATTCTACCTCAAACTCCCACTTCATCCGTTTCCAGTATCATCTTTGCCCCTCAATTTCCCTAAATCTCCCCACTCCTTTTGGCAGCAGCTGCTGGGGCCTCAGCCTGGGAAAACTGCGCCACCTAGGGGCGCTCAGCGTCCCCTGCAGCTTGGCAGAGGGAGGAAGGCTGGACCTAGGCGTTGCCATCTCTCTCAGAGGCGGCTCCTGATCCTTATCTGTCCTCACTACTACTTTGAAAAGGGCAGGTCGGGGAAGCGGAGATCAAGCAGCAACAATGTGGCAGAGTCCAAACCAGAGCCCAGACCTCCTGACCCTAGCAAGCATTTACTGTCTCCCACCCACGCCCCCATACCAAGGCGACTCAGCGAAGGAGTGACAGTTGAAACGTAAGAGATGAGTAAGTCATCTTTAGTGGGGCGGAGATCATCTTAAATAGCCGTGAAACTTATGTTGTTGGTTTCAATAGGACTTAGGATGGACGGAGCCGACCATGGGGTGGCCTGGTGGCAACACCAGGAGATCGACAGACTGGGGGTCGAGTCCTTGCTCTGTCTGTCAAGGACTCAGCTGGGCATTCCCATCCCCCGTCTGGGGGAGAACTCTCTGAACTGCCTAGGAAGCTGTATCAACTTTTTTTTACCCCTGGGTCCTTGGGAGGATTAGCAACAAAGTATGAGAAACCCCTGACACCTGGCTGGTCTCAGCAAGTCTGTCCTCCAGGCAGTAGCCAGAGCAATTCCATCACTCCTCCACCCCAAACCTGCCACCCGCCTCCCAGCCCAGAGCAGAGCCCAGGTCCCCACCGTGGACCACCGTGGACCGGAGGCCACCTGGGAACTGCCTCCCTTCCCCTCCCTCACCACATTCCTCCTTCTCCACCTCTGGAACCTCACTTCCCCACTTCACCCCCACCCCGTCCTCCCACCCTTCCCCCACCCCCTCACTTCCTACCCAGCCGCCTCTCTGTTTCTAAACACCCTGGATATGGTGCTTGCTCTTCCTTCCATCTGGAATGGCATAGGCATAGCCGGCTCCCTCCCTACCTTCAGGTTTTTACTCAAATGGCATCTTCCAGAGAGGGGTCTTCCCTACCTAAAATGTCACCCCCCCCCCTTCCTTGCACGATTTTGCTTTTTCTCCTTTCGCATTTGTTACCACCTAACACACCATCTATATACCTAACTTACTTCTCTTGTTCATTGTCTATTTACCATTCACTGTGTTCCCTGCTGAATTCTTGCCATACAATAAATATTTGTTAAATGTGTGGATGGCAATTCAAATAATAATTTTTTAAATAAATGAGGGAAAAAACACACAGAACACTGACCTTCCCAATGCCTCTTGGAAACTCGGAATATAGTTAACATGCTTGAGATTTTTCTGTCCATAAAATCTGCATACTTTATGGATCAGGAAGCGGAGGCTCTGCGGAATGAAGAGCTTGGGTCTGGGTCACGCAGCTGCTCAGGGCCAGAGCCAGGAGAACCCAGTCTCCAGGCTCGGAGGCTGCAGAGCTTCTTCTTCCCACATTTCAGCGGCTCCCATGGAGCAGGGGACCTGGAAGTACTTACACTGAAGCACTTGGTTGAAGGATTGTTCTTAGCATAAGTACAGTACTTAAGTGGCCACCCAGTCAGCTTTCTGAAAACTATCCCAGAGGACAAGCAGAGCCTTTCTTGACATCTGTGAAAGCTTATTGGGTACCAATTCCATGGCAAGATCTTGAGACCAACCGGAGCAGAGAAAGCCAGACCGCTCAAGCCAGTGGGCTAGCTTCTCAGAGCAAAGGCCACTCACAGGCAAGCCCAGGGACACACATGGACTTTGAGAGAGGCAGTGAGATGTCTGGGAAGAGAACAGGGCACAGGAATCCTGGGCTGGAATCCCAACTCCATTGGAAACTTGCTGTATGAACTTGGCCTTGCCACCACTGGGTCCAAGAAACCTTTCCTATCTCCTGGGCCATAAGGCACCCATGCTTACCTCCGGCATAGCAGTCAGCACATTGCTTTGATATGTCAACCTCCCTTCCTCCCTAAGCCAGTGGTTCTACATCAGGGAGAATCCCCCCCCCCCCAGGACATTTGGCAATGTTTGAAGACATTTTTGGTTGTCACAATTGGGATGTTACGGCATCTAGTGGGTACAGGCCAGAGATGCTGCTACACATCCTATAATGCACAGCCTCCCACAAGAATGATCTGGTCCACGTGTCCAGAGTTGCTTGAGAGAACTCCTGGAGGAGTAGAAAGCGTCCGATTCTTCTCTGCACACCCAGTGCCCAGCGTGGCAAGTGTAAAGCCATCCATGTGTTTGCCGATTGCAGGAACCTCTGGGTTCCCTATGATTTAAAACCCCTGACTCTCCCCTGCTGGCCCCACTCTCCTTATTGGCCAAGCTGAAGGACCTGGGGTTGGAGGGTGGAAGGCCTCCACAGAAGGGGGCTTAAATCACTTTTGCCTGTGGTGCCACATCTCCCTTATGTTCACAGTCCCCAGCTCTGCCCCCACGTCACACCTGTCTCAGAGATGGCACTGGGCTTTAGAATCAGACCAACATGAGTTTAAGTCAGATCTCTACTCGCTCACTCGCTCTCGGTGCCCTTGGGTGAGCCACCTCTCTTCCCGTCTTCATCTGTATGTAAACCAGGAGCACAATCCTTGACCTGCTCCTACAGGGCTTTTGTGAATGTGTGTAAAGCACTGGATCAGCATGAGAAGAACTTCCTATTGAAGGTGACGAGTTGGCTGGTTCTAGTTGGAAAATCCCGAGTTTCAACAGCCCAGCTGGAGGGGACAGCTTTCCTGGAGAATCTGTGCTCACCACGGCCCCTCCAGCTACAGCCAACTGTGATGCCCAGAAGCAGGGTCTTGCCCAAATCAGCAAAAAAGCCAGCCCCACCTGGCCGGCATGGCTCAGTGGTTGAGCGTCAACCTATGAACCAGGAGGTCACGGTTAGATTCCTGGTCAGGGGTATGCCCAGGGTTGCAGGCTCGATCCCCAGTAGGGGCCGTGCAGGAGGCAGCCGATCAATGATTCTCTCTCATTGATGTTTCTATCTCTTCATCTCCCTTCCTCTCTGAAATCAATAATAGATATATTTAAAAGCCAGCCCCAACAGGATGAGTCAAGAAGATGTGCAGAGTCGAGAAGCAGCCCCCTGAGAGCAGAACTGTGTCTGAGGGGTTTGCCCTGATGCTCACCATCATGTCTGGCACCTGGTGGACTTTTAGTGAACAGCAGCGGACAAGTGCATATTCACTGTTGCTCCTGATGGAGCCCTACTGTTTCAGTGTCCTGCCCTAGCTGTGTACACAATCCTACAACAGCCTATAGGTAGGCGCTTCATCCAACAGCCTGTAGGTAGGAGCTTCATCCAAAGGAGCGGCTCACAAAGTGAAGCTTCGTGCCCTGGGTCACAGAGCTCATAGGTGGCATCTCTGGGATTTGAGCTCAGCTCAATCTCTTACTGAAGCCCACAGTCTTTCCATAATCCTCCCTGTGTGCCCCCTATCCAGGGGACAGAAGCACTTTTGAGAAACAGTTCTAGGAGCAGGCCCCTCCAGCCCAAAGGAACTCCATTTTGCACGGTGGAGAGAGACCAGGAACCAGCTAGGATTCTCGCTTCTTCAGCCCCCAGCCCCCCAATCTTGTCCTCACCAGTGTGGGGGCATCCCTGGAGCTGAGAGAGACCTTAGCAATCACCTATCACCATTCCTGGCAGAGCCTTCAGTATTGAGGTCCAGAAATAGGCCCTTCTTGCCAGCAACCTCGGAACCCTACTCCAGAACTTCTAATAAGGTTTAAGTCCCTTAGCTAAACTCCTGGGACGCATGTAACAGGGCTTGCAAGGCTGGGTCCTCTGTCCGTCATTTCCTATTCTGTCTCCTGCCAGTCTCTTCAAACACCTAGTGTTCCACCTCTTAGGTCAATGTGCCCTTGCTAGAACCTGCTGCCACCTCCCACCTGTGTCTTTGCACACGCTGTTCTCTCTACCTAGGAGTGCCTTTTCTATCCTGTCAGCCAATCAAATTCCTTCCAATGCTTAATGGGCCAGCTTATCCATTAGGCACAGCAGGCACGGAGCCTTGGCCCGCAACACTTTTAGGGACCCACAAAAATGTTTTCATTTCTTTTAAAGTCAGAAGAAAAAACAAATTTTAGGTCAAAAATAGTTTTAATATGTAATCTTAATAATTTGTCTTTATACTAAAGAAGTTGTAAAATATACTTTCAATTATGTATGTGTGCATCATTAGTTGTAATAATATATATATATGTGTGGCCCAGTGGTTGTAGCTCAGTGGTTGAGCATCAATCTATGAACCTGGTTAGGGCACATGCTGGGGTTGCAGGCTCAGTTCCCAGAAGGGGGTGTGCAAGAGGCAGCCGGTTGATGATTCTCTCTCATCATTGATGCCTCTCTCTCTCTCTCTCTCTCTCTCTCTCTCTCTCTCTCTCTCTCTCCCTCTCTCCCTTCCTCTCTAAGGTCAATTATTAGAGGCCTGGTGCACGACATTGGTGATGGGGGGGGTGGTCCCTCAGCCTGCCCTGCGCCCTTTTGCAGTCTGGGAGCACTCAGGCTTAGGGCTGCTGCAGAGGAGGGAGAGGCTCCTGTGACCGCCGCTGTGCTCACCAGCTGTCAGCCCAGCTTCTGGCTGAGTGGTGCTCCCCCTGTGGGAGCACACTGACCACCAAGGGGAAGCTCCTGCATTGAGCGCCTGCCTCCTGGTGGCCAGTGAGTGTCACAGCGACTGGTCGTTCCACTGTTTGGTTGATTTACATATTACCCTTTTATTATATAGGATTTTAAAAGAATGTGTGTGTGTGTGTGTGTGTGTGTGTGTGTGTGTGTGTGTGTGTGGAGAAAGAGGCTATGAATGTAAAGTGTCTATGACCCACTAAAGTCATAATGTGGGCCTGTCCTCAATCTTCAAACCCAGCTGTTGAGTCACTTCCTCTAAGAAGTTGTACCCTGAGCACACCCCCAACAGAACTGTCTCTTCTGTGTCCCCACTATCCATTTTGTACCTGGCACAGAGTATTATAGCCATTGCTAACCTGTTTTTCCATTAGATGGTGAGCTTGGTAAGGTAAAGGGCTATATTTTATACATCCTCGTGTCCCCAGCACCCAGCTCGGGGCTGGCACATGGCAGGTACTCAGCTAATGTTACTAACTCGGTTGAAGTTCCTCATACCTCTAAGGAACAAAGGCCTGACCTCCTCAGGTCACCCAATCATGTATGTACACAACAGAGCCGTGTCTAATCATGTATTCAGTCACACGTGCCCATTACGGACCAGACACTATCCTGGGCAGCAAGAATCCATCGGTGATAAAGAAAGCAAACATGGTCCTGCCCTCATAGAGCTTCTATCTGCCAGCTCCTCTTGCCAGTCCCCGCACCTCATACTCTCCCATCATCTCCCCATCCTGTCCCACAATGTGTCCCCAACACGGGTGCAAGGAGAGAAAACACTGATACCCACCCCTCCTTCCCCACCTGCTCCAGTCCCTCAGGCCCCACCGCCTCTCCCACAGGGATTGCATTCCTCCTTCCCCTCTGCTGGAAGGTGACTACTCCAGTTCCTGTGTGCTCATTAATTTCACGCTCCATCTCCTGCGTCACTGACCTACTTTCTGCTCTTTCCCCACGTGGCTGCCCCGCAGCACTGGGTCTCTCCCACACCTGGGACTGGGTTTCCTGAAGGCGCTCCCTCTCCCTGCAGCCAGGTGTCCCTCTGATGCCTCACCCCTCGCTCCCCCTGCATCGGAGGCTTCCAGCCTGAGGAGAGCAGGGCATCTCTACGTGGACTCACAGTCCTGGATTCAAATCTCAGCTCCATCCCTCCCAGGCACAAGGTCCTAAGCAAGTGAGCCCAATGTGAGCCTTCTTTCCTCATTTATATGTGAATCTACCCTGCCCAGTGGTTGTAAGATACTGGCATCGTAAATGGGCAGGCATTGCAAGTACGCATTCAAAAACATCCCGTGTCCCAGCCCCATCCATGGACCCCCTGCCCCAGCTGGAATCCACCATTTCTAAAGCAGCCTGGTACTTCTCCCTCTGCTAACAGGGTACCAGGTCCTTCCCGGCCACGCTCTTTATCCTCCTGCCTTCCTTCAAGGCCAAATGCAGGCTGTACTCCCTAGTCTCCCATCCCCCCACCATCCTCCCTCTCCCTCAGCCGGTATTTATTTACACCCCACCCCACTCAGAAGGGATTTGAGGCATTGCTTTTAATTGGTAATCCTCATTTGGCATTCATCACAGGGACTTACATCTGGGCTTTTCTGGGAGAGCCCCAATGTCAAATATCCCGCTTCCCTACTCGTGAACGCACGGCAGAATCACAATAGCTGACACTCACTGTGAACGACTCGGACAGAGGCTCTGCTCTGGGGCTTTACACAAATCCATTTATTCCATCCGCACAAGGATTCTATGAAATAGGTACTATTTTTTTCAGTTGGGAAAACTGAGGCACAGAGAGGGGAAGACCCTTGTCCAAGGGAGTGGCACTGGGATTAGAACCAAGGCAGGCTGGCTTCAGAGCTCAGCCCAGCCCTAAACCGTTACTGAGGCAGCCAGACTACAGACTGTCGCTTACACTCAGAACTGGCAAAAAAAAAAAAAAAAACACAAAAAAAAACAAACAAAACCCCAGACACTATATGCAACTTTCCATACGGCAACTAGGACTGATTGTCTTCTCTCATGCAGGAGTTAATGGTGGAGTTGGGGCTGACAGGAGGGAGCTCTGGGTTCCACGCATACACTGGAAGGCCAGTGCTCCCGGCAGGTCAGACGGCATGGCTGCTCTGTGTGAAGGGGGGTGGGGTGTGCTGAGTACACAGGTGCCATGGGATCGTCTAATCCACTTTGAGACTGTGAGGACCAAGGACACTGCATCAGGGAGTGGGCAGTACCTGGTTTCAGAATTGCAGTGCAGAGCGGTAGAGACATCACCGGGCAGAACCTGCCCACTCCACAAACTCTATTTGAAAACATAAGGGGGCGGGGCAGGGTGGCCACACAGTTTTGATGCAGATCGTGGCTTTCCACCCATCTGGCCCAGTAGGAGGGGCCTGAGCTCAAGGAAAGATGCCTGGACAGGGGTCCGCCCTCCCCGTGTGTGTGGGGGGCGGGGCAGGGTGCTGAATCTCTGCACCACACCACCTGAGCTGTAGAAATGACTTTTTACCCCGCAGAGCTCATTTAGTTTTAATAATGCATATTTGTTTCTGATTGTAGAGATAAAACATGCTTATTGTGAACATTAAGAAAAATTTTTTAAATCATCTGTAATCCCACAATCCAGAAATAAGAATTGTTAACACTTTGGTGCCTTTTCTCCGAGCCATTTTTCCGTGCCTGTGTATTTTTACATCAGTGGGATGCTAACGGTATATCATGAGTATTTCCCCATTCTGAAAACTCTAAACCAGCGGCCGCCAACCTTTCCGACCTCACGGACCACTGGTTGGCAACAGCGGCTCTAAACCATGATTTTTAATGACTTTTTAATTTTTGATCCTCTAGGACTTCTCACAACATCTTTAACTATTCTTTTTATTGAATAGTTAGGTTATTTTTGATCAACCCCATTTCAAAACTGCAATGGCCGTTGGAGCAAGAAGCACTACTGCCCAGTCATATATGACTGAAAGAATAAGTGAATGAATAGGGTCAGCCCAGATGTTTAAGGCTTTGAACATTGAGAGAAGGGGGTTTGGACCTGATGCTGTGGCTGCCAAGGGGATGAAAGGTCATGAGCTGGCCATGAGAATGCTCTTTGAACTCTCCCAAGGCAGGTCAAAGCCTGGGCCAGCTGGGCCGGTAAAGGGGCATCCCGCCCCCGGGGCTGGCCTAGGAGACAAAGCGCTGCAGGAACTCCAGGGAACTTGCCAACCAAGCTCCCCTGGTGGCACAGGACTGAAAGAGGCACTCGCTCTAGTTTTCACAGCATTCAAAGGCAGAACTGTCAAAAGCTGGCCCCCAAATGCTCATATTATGTGGGAGAAAGTCTTGGGGAGAAAATGAGGAAGGAGGGGAATTATGCAATTGAAAACATGTACGAATCCAGACAGAGTAATGAAGCACAGACACAAGATTCTGCACTCAATGGAAATTGCATTTAGCCATGTTTTGTGGTTTGAGAAAAAGAGAGAGACTGACTCAGAGAGACAGATGGAGACACACGGGGCAAGGAGAAAGAGGGGGGGCGGGCGGGGAAGAAAAGAGACAAAGATGCAGAGAGAGGGGAAGCAGCAGCCAGATGGAGCTCTCAAAGGAGAGGAGGGAGCTGTGGCCTGGGGTGAGCGGCTTTGCCTTCTCCCTGTCTCCTCGCTCCTGATTTTGCAGCTGGGTCTGCAGAGGGTCAGTCCGACAAGTCCCAGGGCCTAGGTCAGTCCTGACCTGGACAAGAAGGAAACCAGGAGACCTTCACCCTCCAATCTGGGGCCTTGGGATTTTTTCTCCTTAAAAAAATATTTTCTCTATTTCCAGTTTTTTTTTAAAAAACTAATCACTGATGAAATACTACTTAACAATAAAAAGGAACCAACTATTGCTACATGCAACAACTTGGATGGGCCTCAAGGGCATTACACTGAGAAAAAAAAAAGCCAATCTCAAAAGGTTACATACTGTATGACTCCATTTTTATGACGTTCTAGACATGACAATATAGAAGATAGAAATGGGAGATTAGTGATTGTCAGGGGGAGGGACGGTGGGAGGAAAGTGGGTGCGTGTGACTTTGCAGGATAGCGCAAGGCAGCTCTTTGTTGTGATGGGGAAGTTTTGTATCTTGACAGCAGGTTACGTGAATCCATGCGTGTGATAAAATGACACAGACCTCTACACTGTACCAATATCAGTGTCTGTTTTTGATACGGCACATTGGGAGAAACTGGGTGAAGGGTCATATGACCTCTCTGTACTATTTTTGCAACTTTCTGTGAATCTATAATTATTTAAAAATAAAAGTTACCCAAATGAAGTTAGGGGAAAAAACACAGATCACATATTATTCTTATAATCAGAAAAGCTATCCCAAAATGTTAAGTGCCACACAGTTGAAAGCTAAAATAGTCATGACAATAGGTCATTATCTAAAGGTTATTCTCCACATAGAAAGTCTTGCAGAAGGAGAAATCCTCCCTGAGAATAGAAAGCTGAACAGAAACCCACTGGGGGATGAGGATGGCCTGAGAGAGCAATGCACTCTGCTTCTTCCTGGCTGTGTGACTTAGGGCAAGTCACTTCACCTCTCTGGGCAGATTCCTCACCTGCCAAATGGGTTGCTATGTAGATTAAAGGGATGGCACTTGTGAAGTGCACAGTTATTCGTACCCTGAAGTCCCTTCCTTCCTTGAGGTAGCCATCAGCCATGACGAGTGCACTGCCCACAGGGACCCTGCCTTTACCTGTTGGGGCCAGAGAGGGAGATTCACACTAAGGGGGCCCTTGGGAGAATCTATTATATGCCACCAATCATGCTATAAACGTTTTTGAGCCCCACCACAGTTGGGGGGAAATATCCATTTTCCCGTGAGAAGGTCTTTCTGGGGTTATATATTTTAGAATAAATTTTAAGGGCATCACAAATGTGATAGCACCGAGAGAAAAATGCTTTGGCTTTAAAACACAGACAGAAACAGTAATTCCATTCGTATTTTTAAATTGCAAAAGATGAAGAGAAATCTTACTGCTATGGTAACTGTAAAACAATAAAGATACTAGCAGGTGTGGTCACCTGTTCAGAACTGGTCACACAGGTGGGTGGCCGTACACGGGCGGACGGAGTAGGCCGAGTTCTTGGGAGCAGTGGAGAAGCCCCCATTACCGGGACTCTGAGATCTGCTGGTGGAGACACTGAGAACCACTAGGCTTGAGTCCAATACTTTCATTCACAGATGAGACCCCAAAAAGGGGAACAAGGTACTCAGTTCTCAGGGTCCAGTAGGCAGTAGGATATGCTTTTGGAAATACATCAGTATGGGGAGTGAGGCTGGCTGTCAGAGTAGCAGTGCAGCCTCAGCAGTGAATCCACAGCAATGGCATTTTAGTGACACTTTTCAATGTACAGAATGCTTTTGTGGAGCAATTTCCTTTGCTTCTCCCAGAATCCTCCTTCCTGCTGTGGGCCCCCCTCCACCCAGGCACCCGTGGAAGGTCAACCATTCACCGCTTGAGTTCCCCCAGTGACAGCAGCCCACTCCTTGTTGGACAGCTCCTGTCGTCAGAAAGCAGTCCCGGCCAGCCAGGTGCGATGTCTCTGACCCAGCCAGTCGACCCCATACACAGCCTGTCATTCCGCCATTTGAATGTAATTCCTGTACATTTTAAAGATGAAAACATCTTTATGAGTCCCTTGTTGAAATTCAAATATGGCCGTGAACACCTAAAGCCCGCGGCAGTGAAGACCTCCGAGGTGCAGTGTTGGCAGGAAGTCCCATGATGGAATGACTTGGGAGAGTCGGGGCGCATTGAACCGGGAGCCTGGGAGGCCAGGAGGCCCAAATACATTTTATTCAGGCGGCTCTTTGGGTCCTCCAGAGCCTGTGTCTCCTTGGGGAAGAAAACAGACGCATCCAGAAACTCCCTCCTTTCCGGTATCTGCACACCTGGCTGCTGCAAATAGTCCTATCACAGATAGAGTGTCTCCACTCTGGGGAGATCCAAAGGGTCCAGAAACTTCTGGTCAAGACGGTACTGTAAATCCATGTTTTGAATCCCACCTTCATGCACTAAACTCATAGCAAGGGGAGAAAAAGATAAATTTAAAACAGGAATAGCCATGCTCAAGCCAAGATAAACATCTTTGTGGACTAGGAATGCAACAGACACACACAGGGTGACATCACATGGAAGCTGGGGATCTGGGTGCAGAAGCAGGGGGAGTAGCCAGGAATTTGATTCCCTTGGGCATAAGGGGCTCAATGAGCCCCAGGTGAGAGGCCAGGGCCAAGCCTCGAAAAGGTTCAGTGACAGGATGTGAAACCCCCAACTGGCATCACAGGATGAGAGCCTGGAGTCATCAGCATGAAACCTGGTTCTGGACAGGGTCTCAGGAGTCCAGGACGCCTTTGTAGTGGCTTTCACATGTTCTCTTTATCTTTGGTGTGCTGTGGCCTCAACATGTTTAGGTGTGAATTTACTTTTATCTGTTCAGCATTGAGTATGCACTTTGAATCTGAGCTTTCATGTCTCTAATTCTGAAAAATTCTCAGTTGTTATTTCTTTAATCTTGCTTCTGCTGCATGCCCTCTGTTCTCCTGGAACTCCTATATAGCATCCTGTCAACCTGTACGCCATGACTCTTAATTGTTTGGGGCATAGAATGCCAGTTATCCCCCACATTTATTTCCTCCCTTTTCCTTAGAAATAGTCTTTCTTACTTGTTAATGAGATACATGGCCACATGGAATAAAGATTACACTTCTCAGTCTTCCTTTTGGCTACATATAGATGTACTAGAGGCCTGTTGCATGAAAAGATTCATGCAATAGGCCTTCCCTTCCCCTGGCTGCCAGCACCAGTTTTCCTCCGGCACCCGGGACCCAAGCCTTCGCTCCGGCCGGAGCCGCCTTCTAGCCTTCGCTGCTCTGGCCGGAGCCGCCTTCAGTCTTCGCTCTGCCGCTTCGCGCCTACATATGCAAATTAACTGCCATCTTTGTTGGCAGTTAATTTGCATATCTCACTGATTAGCCAATGGGAGGTGTAGCGAAGGTACAGTCAATTACCATGTTTGTCTATTATTAGATAGGATAACTGAGTTCTGGACAGTGGGCATAAGCATGAATCTTAAGGAATTTCCTTGAAATGTCTTTAAAGCAAGAGAGAGTGCTATTCTTTGACCTGTCTTTCTTTCTTCTGTCTGGAAAATACACGAGATGGCTGGAGCTGAAAGAGCCATCTTGGACCAGAGTAGAGGCCAGATAGAAGGAGCCTTCAGGAGGTTACCCTAAACTTCCTAAGGCTGGACCACTGTTCCATGAGAAAGAAATGGAGTTGGTATTGTTTTTGAGCCATGGCTATTTTCCTATGTCTTAGTTTCCTAAAAGCAGAGCCCAAGACAAGAATTTGGATGCAAGTAGTTTATTCGGGAGATGATGCAAGGCAGCACAGTAAAGGAGTGGGGAAATGAGGCAGGGAAGGGAGAAAACCCAATAAAGGATTAGATCATGAGCAGGTTACCGCTGAGGGCAACTGAGGCTCTATCTCACTGTGGAACCTGTGGAAGACTCTGTGAAACAGGCCGCATGATTTCCCCACCAAGGAGCAAGGGAATTCGAGCATTTATCCGTGAACTAAGGTCTACTGGTTGAGGGTCTTTCCTGGGGCTAATCCCCCCAGTACTTTGCCTGCCCCTTGTGCAAGCTGAGCATGCTCCTACTGCCAGAAAATGCCCTCATCCTATACTAGTATGGAGCTGTCTTCAGGTGACTGTTGGGGTCAGCCAAGGAAATTGGGCCAGGCACTGACAATGTCTACAGCCTATGTATTGCATTGGAACCTCTCTAACTTCCATACTGCTCTTTCCCATAACATATCTCTTTATCTCTTGTTGTATCCCAAGTGAAAGTCCCAATTCTCTCTTCGAAATAATTAATCCTATCTTCTACCATGTTTAATCTAGATTTATTCTGTCTTCTAAGTTTATTTCAATAACTATGTTTCTCATTTACAAAGTTTCTAAATGATTTTGTTTCTTTTCTGTTTGTTTTTTAATTTATAATTTATTAGTCTATTTTTATGGATGACTGTTATTCCTGACTTTATTTGAAGAGCTTAAACATTTATTTTGAAGTTGTTTCCAGACAATTCTATTATTTTACTTTTGTCTGTAGAGGCATCATTCTCCCAATTATTGATTTTGCTAGCTGTCTTCATCAGCATTCATTTTCCTTGTGTATTTCAGAATTTTAGTTTATGGAATTTTCTTGGGTGGGATTAGTTTTTCTGTGCATATTCAGCCTGCCTAGTGGTTTGATGTTCTCTCTCCAGACTCCAGGGACCCATCCACAACTAGGTTTATGTTAACGACCCAGCCTTTCATCCTGTGATGCTGGTGGGGTCTCACATGTCCAATTACTGAACCTGTGTGAGGTGTGCCCTTGGCTCATTACATACAGAGAAAACCCAATTACTAATGTATTAATTCAACTACTATTTATTTAAGCCAGGCCTATTCTAGAGGTGGGAATACAATGATGACCTATACATATAAGTATTGGTGCCCTCGGAGAAAAATCGAGCAGAGTAAGGTAGTAAAAGTGATGGAGGGTGAGGGTTAGACTATCTTAGGTGAGTTGCCTCTGTAACATTTGATGAAGTGATATGGCAAGTTATGCACAGATCTGGGGGAAGAACATCCCAAACGGAGAGAAGAGCAAGTGCCAAGACCCTGCGTGGAAGTGCTTGTATGTTTAAGAAGCAGAGAGAAGGCCAGGGATCCAGCAGAGCGAGCCGGGGCAGAGGGACGAGCAGTTGTCTGCAGAAGTCTGGGGCCAGAGCCTACGTGTGGGGCCTTGGTGTGGCGGCGTGCTGGAGCCAACTCAGATGGCTCTGGAGTGCTTAATGTTCAGTGACGTCATGTTGGAAGCTTGAAATCGGCCGTGGAACGAGGATGCACACCACAAATGGCAAGTGCTGCAAATCAGGGCTCCCCACCCTGAGAGCCTGTTGTGAAGTATTTACCAGCCACCGCTGCTTGTAGGCACGCTGAAAGTCCTTCTCATTGGAATAAAAGGCCATTGGAGGGGTTTTGGACGGGGGAATAACTGATATGGTTTCATTTTAACAAGATTGCCTTGGAGGACAGAACCCAGAATGCCAGAAGGGAAGCAGGGAAATGGATTGGGAAGCAATTGCAGTGGCCCGGGCTATAGGGATGCGTGGATGGGGACCTGGTCTAGAGAGGTCACAGGAAAGGAAGCTGCTTTAACTTCATGTTCTATTTTCTGGTGTTTCTTCCCTTCACATCCTCTTTAGCCTCTGTTGATAGAGTGATTCCACTGGCTGGGAGAACATGTTTTTTCAGAAAGAGCATAACTTTGGAATTAGTGGGCCCAGTTTCAAATCCTTGATCTACTTCTTCATAGTATCCCTTCAGAGAAATTATTTAACCGCTCAGTCACAGTGCCTTGTGTGTAAAATTGAGATAATACTTAAAAAGGGAGGCCAAGGAAGAGTAAAGGGTGTAAAATTTCTCTTCATCCTTCTTTCCTGGGTCACAGCACCTTCGGGCTGCCAGGGCCTCTCCCTCTGTAGGCCCCTGTCCTAGAAGCAACAAGAACAAAACTGCCCGTCATCAAGTTCCCCAGGTTTTGTCCAGTCCCTCCTGGTTTCTAGGTGGACTACTAGCGCCACTTAGTGTTCATTCTGGTTCCTGCAGGCCAGCCTTTCCTGGATGATTTCTTGATGGTGAATCCTCTCAAGGTTAAAGACGCCTTTGCCTGATGAAGCCAACAGCACATTAACTGTCTTAACATTCATTGTCTGACCTGTCAACAAAGCTTGCTCTCTGTTGTCCCTGAATCCCTCTTTGCATGTCAATCTTGCCTCCACACTCAGAATGTAGAGGACAGGACCTGTGTCTTCAGAATCCACTCCTATTTCTTGAGCAATTACTTTGTGTCAGGCACTCTGCTTTAATCCTTTGGGTAATTATATTCTTAATGTTCATCTGGAGAAATTGAAGCAAAGACATATAAAGTGACTCACTTAAGGTCACTGGGTAAGCACCCAAGGTAAGACGATGCCAGGACTCTGCAAGTCCAAGGGTTTTTTCCATAAAAGCATCAGCACAAGCTGGACAAGCAGAGGAGAGATGTTCAGCAGGTCAGTTTATTGATTAGGCTTTTTTAAAGTCGTGAAGCAAAGGACACTGAACAGGACTCAGGAGACACACATTCAGCTTCAAGGTCTGACATGAGAAACTTGCTGAGTAACCTTGGGCAGATCAATACCCTTTTCTGGTCTTTGGCATTGTCATAATTAAAGAAAAAATGGAAGCAGGTAGTCCCCAAAACTCCCTCAAGTCCTGATGTTTAACAGTTGCAGAGGTGAGAGGGCCCTAGATGAAAGTTAGCATTCTGGGCTCCGAGGCAGGGAGATCTTGGGTGAGCCACTTATCCTGGCCTCCATGTCTTTGTCTGCAAAGCAGGTACAGTGAAAGTGCTCACCTCCCTACCTCAAAGAGTTGTTAACTATTAGACCCGCTCAAAACAGTTTGGTTCAGAACAGGTGTTATATTCATGTTCATTTTTAAAAAAATATTAATTCTACCTGCTACCTAATTTTTGTTGCTGTTAAACCATTGAGCCAGACCACCTGAAAGTGTTGAGCATTACAAACATGGTTTTCCATTGTTTAATTTCTGCAAGCTCCAAGACACGGTCATACATGTAGCTACAGATAAGGCAACACAAAAGGTCATACATCTGACACACAGGTTCCGCATAGGATCACCCGGATTACAATTTAAATAAGACTTGCAATGCTTAGGACAAAATGATGCCTGGAGACCATTATTGTACCCTAAATTCTGTCATTCAAAATAGCTTGGAAATCTAGAGATCTGAGTCTTAAACCGGCCACTTTGGACCTTTTCCTCATAAGGTAGCTGAGGAGTGAACTAGCTAAACATTCATGAAGGCCCCTATTATGCGCCAAGTACTAGAATAGGTTTTCACATAGTTAAATCAGAAAATAACATGTATTGACAAAGGGACAAAGAAGCCCTGGGCATGGTGTGTCTTCTCGATCTTATTCTTTGAGATCTCCTCTGAAACAGGCAGGTGGGAGGCTGGAGAGCTTGCTGTGTGAAGGGACAAATCCCTTCCCCTCTCAGGGCCAATCACAAGCCTCTGGAGAGCACTGCCCAGCAGACCTTTCTGAGATGATGGAAGTGTTCAGTACTCACTAGCCACAGGAGCTCTGAGCACTTGAAATGTAGTTGGTGCAACTGAGGAACTGAATTTTACATTTTATTTAATTTTAATTAAATTTAAGTAGTGCCTTGTGGCTAATGGCTACCATATGGAATCGAGCAGCTCTATAGGTAGAAGGCAGGTAGGTATCCTCCTGGAGAGATAAGGAGGAAACAGAGACACAGAGAAACC
Source organism: Myotis lucifugus (assembly GCF_000147115.1). Taxonomy (NCBI): domain Eukaryota; kingdom Metazoa; phylum Chordata; class Mammalia; order Chiroptera; family Vespertilionidae; genus Myotis; species Myotis lucifugus. The sequence continues at coordinate 2,136,907 of NW_005871085.1, forward strand.
AAGTGATTTGCTTAAAGGCAACCAGAGACTCTGTGGCAGAATTGAAAGCAGAACCTAAACCCCTTATTCCAGGACAGTATTTTCCCTGTCTCACCACTGCATACTTGGAGACTTCTGCCATGCTCCTCAATGGCTCCATGCCTTTCTAAAGGTTAAGTAGCTACCCCTGACTGCAATGCTCTTCTACTCCACACCCACTCTCTCTGCTTATAAACTCCTACCCATACTTCAAGACCCAACTCAAACATGATGGCTTCTCTCCATCCCTGGCATTTCCTTGCTCCCTCCCCATCTTCCTGCAGCATTTTGCCTTCTTAGCTACCAGAACAACCATGATGTAATTATGTATTTATTTGTCTCCTCACTTAATTAGAATTCCCTAGAAGCACAAACAGTATTTTATTTTCCTTCCTATCTCTACAGCCCAGTATAGGAGACTGGTCAACAAATGTGTGTGGAAAAAACCAAGATGGCGGCATAGGTAAACACCGGAAATTGCTGCCTCCCACAACAAATTCAAAAATACAACTAAAAGACAAAACAGACATCATCCAGAACCACAGGAAGGCTGGCTGAGTGGAAATTCTACAACTAGAAGGAAAGAGAAAAGCACACTGAGACTCAGAGGAGGTGCTGAAGTGCAGAGGTACGGAGGCGCACGTGGCAAGGGCTGGCAACTGAGGACGCGCCTGTCTTTTTGAATCGGGAGGAGTCACAAGCCCCTGACTGCTCTGAACTCCAGTTCCAGGTGAGTCTCTGGGGACCTAGACTCGTACGGGGAGAAACTGAACTGTCTGGCAGCGGGCAGAGCTCGGAACTCAAGGGCGGCTTTCTCTCAAAGGTGCTTGCAGCTATTACCGGTACACTGAGACGTGGGGCCTTAGGGCAGGGCTGAGGATCAGCCATAGCTGCTTGCTCCGCCCTGTTGATTCCCTGAGACCCTGCCCCACCCAAGCTGCGGCAGAGGCTTTTGCATATGAATGCCCTGACCCTTTGCAATCTGAAAATTACCTAACAAACTGCAGCTGGGCCAGACAGACCCAGAACTTCCAAGAGAAGGCCCAAGGCCCCACAGCAGCTTGCATTGCTTCACAGCTGGGCCTCATTTGGGCACCTCCAAACCCCAAACAAGGAAGGGGAATCTGCAGATCTCCTCATAGCTCCTGCTGGGTAGCCTCAGGCAGAGGCTAAATTAGCACCTCCTTAGATCCAAGAGCCAGTGTACCCAGTGGTCAGAGTGGGACCATCCAGATTACAACTCCTCAGATCCCTAAGGGACACACTCAGGGGGCAGACTCAGTGAGCACCAAAGCTCCACTGAAGCAAGTCTTGCCTCATAAGGGTGTCTCCAGCACAGAAGTTCTCCCACTGTAGACACAGCTGATTCTCACAGCCAATTGGCCTGGAGGTCAATTCCTCCCAGTGATACCTACAACAATCAAGGCTTAACTACAACAAGACTGTGCACAAAGCCCCCAAAGGGGTGCACCAAGAGTGTCTACCTCAGGTAATTGGGGAGGCTGAGTCACTGGCCCCTATAGGACACCTAGCACACAAAGCCACTCTACCAACACAGGGAAGCATAAAAAATGCTGAGACAAAGAAACAGGTCACAAATGACAGAAATGGAGGAAAGCAAATGACTGGATATAGAGTTCAAAACCATACTTTTAAGGTTTTTCAAGAACTTTCTAGAAACCGCCGATAAATTTAGTAAGACCCTCAAAAAGACTGGTGAGACCGCCGATAAATGTAGTGAGACCCTCAAGAAATCTAGTGAGACCCTCGAGGTTATGAAAAAGGACCAACTAGAAATTAAGAATACACTGACTGAAATAAAGGATACTATGCAGAGTTCCAACAGCAGACTAGAGGATCGCAAGAATCAAGTCAAAGATTTGAAAAACGAAGAAGCAAAAATCACACAACCTGAAAAGCAAAATGAAAAAAGAATCCAAAAATACTAAGAGAGTGTAAGGAGCCTCCGGGACAGCTTCAAGCGTACCAACATCCGAATTATAGGGGTGCCAGAAGAAGAGAGAGAGCAAGATATTGAAAACCTATTTGAAGAAATAATGACAGAAAACTTCCCCTACCTGGTGAAAGAAACAGACTTACAAGTCCAGGAAGCGCAGAGAACCCCAAACAAAAGGAATCCAAAGAGGACCACACCAAGACACATCATAATTAAAATGCCAAGAGCAAAAAACAAAGAGAGAATCCTAAAAGCAGCAAGAGAAAGACAGTCAGTTACCTACAAGGGAGTACCCATATGACTGTCAGCTGATTTCTCAACAGAAACTTTGCAGGCCAGAAGGAAGTGGCAAGAAATATTCAAAGTGATGAATGCCAAGACCTCACCCAAGTTTCTGTACGCAGCAAAGCTATCATTCAGAAGTGAGGGTCAGATAAAGAGCTTCACAGATAAGAAAAAGCTAAAGGAGTTCATCACCCCAAACCAGTATTATATGAAATGCTGAAAAGGTATCCTTTAAGAAGAGGAAGAAGAAGAAAAAGGTAAAGATACAAATTATGAACAACAAATACACATCTTTCAACAAGTGAATCTAAAAATCAAGTGAATAAATAATCTGATGAACAGAATGAACTGGTGATTATAATAGAATTAGGGACATAGAAAGGGAGTGGACTGACTATTCTTGGGGGGGAAAGGGGTGTGGGGGATGCGGGAAGTGTCTGGACAAAAATCATGCACTTATGGATGAGGACAGTAGGGGGGGGGTGAGGGCGGAGGGGGGGTGGGAACTGGGTGGAGGGGAGCTATGGGGGAAAAAAGAGGAACAACTGTAATAATCTGAACAATAAAGATTTAATTTTTTTTAAAAAGAATTTCAAAATTGCAACATGAAAAATAAATAAATACATGAAAAATAAATAAATAAATAAATAAAAGGAACCTAAAAAAACAAAAACAAATGTGTGTGGAATCAACATACTAAATGTACTACAGTTTGCAGTGTCAAATAAAAACAGACCTTTCCCAGAAGATAAGGAAGTATAACTAGCAATCAGGATATTTGGGTTTTGTTCGTGACTCATGCTCAGTTGCTATTGTGACTGTGGGTAAATTGTGCCCCCTCTATGGGCCTGAAGGGGTTAGACGGGGTCATTTTCAAGGCCCTAGCCCCCTTGAGAGTCGGACTCTGAGGGATTCCTGACTCAGTAACTTGCGCAGGGGGTTTCAGGGAATGATGGTGGAGGTGGCCACACACTGTGGCAGGAGCAGCTGGAAATGAGGGCTGAGGTCATTAAGGCTGAGGGGATACCAGGCCAGAAGAGGACAAGGGAGGCCTAGAATGGTGGAGGGAGGGCAGCAGAGATAGGAACAAGGGGAGGACCGGAAATGATGGAACCACCCAAACCAGACAGAGCAGAAAGATTGGGGGAAAACAAAATACTGACTATAGAACACCCATGGTTAGATTATCATTTATTCATTCACTCACTCACTCACCATTCACTTCATACATTCACTCAATAAATATTTATTCATAGATTTCCTGAGCTCAGGGGCTCTTAGATCATTAGACAAAGAAACGAGGGCCCACGGTGGGGAAATGATTTATTGCAGGTCACCAAGGAGTTACTGGCAAGTCTGGGACAAAGAGCCTGGGTGCCTGCATTCTTAACTATACCAACCACTGTACCTACCGAGAGCCAGGCGTGCGCCTCACTGGTGTGCCCAGCACCAACTCTGAGTTGTCAAGGCCTTAGGCAGGACAGGCTAGTCCTGCCAGGAATGGCAATTTCTTCCAGATAACAAAGGGGGGTTAGGGTGTTCCTCAGCCTCCTAGGGCCTCGGTCCTTGTGGAGCAGCTTAATAGAATGAACCCTGGACATGGAGTTAGACTGTTCTGAATTGAAATCCCCTGAAACTATCTTTTTGTTAAAAAAAAAAACAAAACAAAAAAAACCCCAACTTGGTGAGTATGGACAATCACTCATCTTCCAGAGTCAGTTTCCTCATCTATAGAATGGAGACAATTATTTCTCACAGGATTATGTTATGCGGCTTGAATGAGATAATGTGTGACCATGCCTAAAAGACATCTGTAAATGTTTTCTGGATAAACAAGATGAGAAAGGAAACAGACACCCTGCCTGACCGTGGTCGGCAGGCCTGGCACTCAACACTAGGCCATGGCGTTCTCCTGCTGAACATAAGCAAGTTCACAGAACACCAGTGCCAGACAAGGTCACTGTAATCATGATGCAGCAAGACAAAAAATATATCACTCCATAATCGCGTGTGAATACAGACAAAAACAAGAACACTGGGCAAAATCATAAGATGGCCAACATCGCCCTCTTCTGGGCAACATGAGTGATGGCTGTTTCTTTACCAGTTAGAGCCTTAGACTTTCTGCATTCTCTCAGATAAAAATTAAGATACCTAATCACTAAATTGCCTCTGCCTTCTGACAGTCCCCAACCCAGAGCAAACTCCTGCTTATAACAGGCCCTTCCTAATGCCTGCTGTCTGAGACACCCTACCCCACAGGTCCACAAGGAGTGCCACGTCCTCCGTGCAGCAAGCAATAAACACAACATTGACTATGGGTTTGCTCCAAGTGGTCTTTGGCTAAAGGACACTGACAAAGATTTAAATGGTGGAAGCTCAATCCCCATGATAGAATAGTAGACTAACACACACACACACACACACACACACACACACACACCCTTCTATGACCCTTCTATGACCCCTCTATGTACATACACAGACAGTATATATTTTTTTGTTTGTTTGTTTGAAAGATCTTTCCCTCAAATTATATAGTATGGCTGACTTGCTACCCTGCTTATGAATGAAACTGGCCCTTGGTCCAATTAGCTCTGGTAAAAGCTGGAAATAACTACCGCGGGCAAGGGAGGAAATGGAGATAAGGAGAGAGATTAATATTTACAGAAATTTTACCACGTGTCATACTTTATCTTTTTGAATCATCACAAGCATTCTGTGGGGTAGGTACCGTATCATTTCCCCTCGTTTACAGATAGGGGACCTGAGGGTCACTGAAGTTGGTAAGCGTTGGGGCCAGGATTCTAAGTCATGCAGACTCCAAAGCCCATGCTTCTTACACTCAGTCTGTGAGCTCCACTACCCTCCCGAGAAAGAAGAGATAAGCGGAGCTGGGCCAGCTCTGTCCCCCATCCCTGAGCACCCTGGCTACCTGGCCACCTGAATTCGGCTTCTCTAGCCCTATAGCCCCAGGCAAGGCCTAATACTTAGTCACAAGTAAAGCATAATCCATCAGAAATCAGAATCCCTTCATGAATCCTCATTTTATGAGTGAGGTAACTGAGGTCCAGGGAGGTAAGTCCCCTTCCCTACCTGGACTCCCTCCCCAGCGGGTGCTGGAGCTGGCTCCTACCAGCCTGAAAGGGACAGTGGTGAGTATCTCTTCCCAATTCAGTGTTCTATGTCTCTTTGGTGGGATGTTATCAGCTTAGTGTATTTATACCATAGACACTGGCAAATGCTATAAATCAGGGATTTTTGTTTGTTTTCATCCCCCCCCCCCAAACAGCCAGTTATTAAAACATTTACCAGCACACCACAGCTTCCTCCTTCCGGAGAGGAAAGGGAATTATAAGCATTCGTTGCGATATGATTGGGAACAGTTCCCATCAGAGTACAGGCACACTGAACCTCAGCCTGGCTTGGCTCTGATTTTATCATGAACATCCATGTGCTCTGTGATTTCTTTGCATCAAAATAATCTGAGGGTTCTGTTGAAAATATTTCGTGAGTCAGAATCTCTGGAGGTAGGACCCTGGAATCTGCATTTTAACAGGTCCCCTCAGATGATTCTTTTGGTTCCTGTATTACAGCTACTTATCAAGTCTCAGCTCAAATGCCACCTTCTCTGTGAACCCCTCCTTAATTCTTGTTGGCAGAATTCACCCCTCCCCTCTCCATTCTACTCTCTTAGGACCTTGTACAGCCTCTCATATAGCCCTTTTCATATGTATGATAGTTGTTTTTGAATTCTGCTTCTCCTACGACACTAGGGCCTTGAAGCAGAATTGTTAGAAAGATGTGAAACTGATTTGGTTTAAACAAGTCTCTCCTCCCAGCTGGCCTTGTCAAGAGACTACTACAGCATCTCCGGCTGAACCCTGAACTGAGACTCCACCAAGGCTAATGCGCATCTTCATTTCAAAGCAGAAGTCTCCAGAAGCTCATTGAAAGTCAAGAAAGAGCTAGATTGTTCTGCACCCAGTTACATTCTCCTCTGTAGCTCCCCAGCACTTTATTCAGTAAATCTTTACTATTAAAAAGAACTGGATTGTCATTCAATGACATACACCAAAGGCTGGGCCTATACTAAGAGTTTAGAGATGAGTAAGACAAAAAAAAGGACTTTGAAGCTGAAAAGGTCTGATTCAAAGCCAGACTCAGTTACTGACTAGTTCTATGGTCTTCGAACCTGCGACCCCTCAGTCTACAGGCCGATGTTGTATCCTCTAAGCCAAATCGGCTAGGGCTTGAGCAAGTTATTGAACTCCTCTGATCTGTTTCCTCAGCTAACGAGTGGCTAACAATGCTACTCCATAAGCATTACTGTGTGAATTACGCGACAGCATATGTAGCTGGCACACTGCAGGTGCTCAACAAATGCTAGTGCCATGCCCCTTACCCATTCACAGAGAATCACTGGCCATGCAGGCAATACTTACGGTACACGAAGATGTGAGCTGTAACAGATACACGATGCTGGGGGAGCACCGTGAGTGGAGGGAACAGAAAAGAAGGAAGGGGAAGGTTTCAAGCAGGATGACCAGGACTTGGCTAGGAGGACATTCCAATCAGAGGAAACAGCATGTAAAAAGCAAGGCACCTAGTCTTCATTTTTGTCTGCTCCCAGAGGAGGCGGCATCTAGGCCCTGAAGTTAACATAGAGATAAACCAATCCCCTTTTGTGACAGATGACTGATGTTTTTATTTCCTTGCCATACTGGAGACAGTGTCTTCTCTCTCAGCCACAAATAGGAAATCATCCAATTTGCAGCTGAGTTAATGCTGAGAATTGAAATGCACTGAATTCCAAAGTTCTAAGAAGAATGTTAAATGAGTCTCACTCCCAGTGCATGCAACACATTTTTAAATATATTTTATGGAGCTCTACGCTGTTAATTGAGACATATGTATAACCTGTGAGTGATATAGTTGCTGTAGGAACGTTTGGAATCTAGTATTTTTATATCCATGATTTCATGATCTTAATTGCTTAGACTCCCAGAATCCTAGAATGTTAGTAATAGAAGACCCCTCAGAGGCTAAACCTCCACATCTTCCTGATGGAAAAACTCAGACCAAGTCATGGGAAAGGAGCTGTCAAAACCATACAGCAAAATCCTTAATTTCTGACACTAGAATATAAGCCCCTATGCTTCAAATCTAGTGTTCTTTTTCCTGCTCTAGGGTTACCTACTTCTGAAAGGACTATTATAAGTTAAGAGTTGGTCTTTTCAAATTGTACACTTCAGTAACAGATGTTCATTTTGAAAAAGATTAATTTCCTTTGGGTCAAATGGACTGCATTCAACAAGGTCAATACTAAAACGGTGTATCAAACCTCAAATTCTTGACCATCTCCTTAGTACTTAGGTGACAGAATCATAAAATCTTATAGTAGCAAGGGACTTTAGAGGTTTATCTGGTTCTGCTTCCCTTCCAACAAAGAAATAGCCTTCTTGAGCATACATAGTGATGCATTCATTTCTACCAAGGGAATTTAATTTATCCCATTGCTTGGTTACAATTCCCTGGTTCATTGAGCAGAATTCTGTTTCTCTGTCTACGCTATCCATTAAGGAAAGGGAAGGAAGGAAATGGTACTCATTTATTGAGCACTATTTGAGTGTCAAATACATGGAAGGGGCTTGAATATATTGCCTCACTTGATTCTTAAAATATCCCTTTAAAATAGATGTGATCATCCCAATATAAGACTGGGGAGGAAAGTTCAGTTTAAGAATGTGCCCAAGTTCACCCACAGTAAGATTCAAGCCCACGTGTCCCTCTGTGGAATGCCAAGAAGCCCTGTCTCCCCTGCCTTCTGTAAAGCCCTTTCAGCACAGTTCATTAGAGCTTTCCTTTTAAAATAAGATCCACCTGCTTAAATGCTTTGATGGCAAAACAGTCCAAACTCTCCAGCTTAGTATCCAAGACCCTTGATAATCTGGCTCCAACTGGATTTTGCAGGCCTATTACCCTCTGCTTTTCTGGAGCACCCTAAGTTTTCCATGAGGTTTCCTTTGTTTCTGCACATGCTGGACTTGCTGCATATGTGTCCTTCCCTTCATTCTCTGCCTACAAAAATGCTAGTTTTCCTTTAAGGTCCCCCCAAATATTTGTCACCTCTTTGGTGAAGCCTGCCCCTGGCTCTCTGCAGAATTCATTCCTCTCTGCTTTCTCCCAGCACATTGCACACACCCCTGCATTAGCCTCTTTTGCATTGCACAGTCCTTTGTAGTCCAAGATCCTCAAGAACAGGGATTGTATTTTACTTTTCTTTGCATTCCCAGGGCCTGGCACTTCATAGGTATTCCATAAATACTTATGAAATAGAACTGATGCCCAGCTGGCATGGCTCAGAGTTGAGGGTTGATCTGTGAACCAGGAGGTCACGGTTCGATTCCCAGTCAGAGCACATGCCAGGGTTGTGGGCTCGATTCCCAGTGTGGGGTATGCAGGAGGTGACCAATCAATGATTCTCTCTCATCATTGATGTTTCTATCTCTCTCTCCCTCTTCCTCCCTCTCTGAAATCAATAAAAATATATATTTAAAAATAAAAGAAAATGTAAAACCTGCTCAACAAAACTACATAAAGATATAGGATTATCTATTAAAAAGCAAAGAAATAGAACTGAAGCTTAATCCTGTTCCAGATGTTAGTACTTCAGTTATGTGAAGACCCCGCTAAGGCCTTGCCCTATGTCATTCTATTATACACATAATTTATTATATTATATATTGTCTATTATATATTTTATATATCATTATATATAAGTATATATTCTATTAGAGGCCCGGTGCACAAATTCATGCATGGGTGGGGTCCAGCCAGCCTGTCCTGATGGGGGCCCATTGGGCCAGGCTCGTGGCGGGGAGTGGCCACAGGTGGTTGGCTGGCCGGCCCCACCCAGGATCTCGGTGCGCATCATAGCCACTGGTCATTCCGGTTGTTCTGGTCATTCTGCTGTTCTGGTCGCTGGGCTTTATATATATATATTCTATATATATATATATATATATATATATAGAATATATATATAGAAATATATATATAGAAATATATATATATATATAGAATATATATATAGAGCTCCTTCAGCTGTTTATTATAAAGTCTGATTTTCAGATTCTTATCATCTTGGTCATTTGCTTCTGAGCGATAATTTGTTAACATCCCTTTTTTAAAATATGATGCCTAGGTTAAAATTTAATAGCCCAGATGAAGTCTGGCTGTAGCAGAATAAAGTAAGAGGATTATGACTTCTGAGTTGACGTAACATTTCTTTAACCTTTACTGTGTGCCAGGAACCCCTGCCTATCTTATTTTCTTTAACTCTTGCAATAATCTGGTAGGTAGACGTTGTTTCTCCCATCTTATAAATGAGGATACTAGCCATCTGGCACGCAAAGTGTAAGTTAACTTAAAGTCACAAGCCCAGAGCACATAGTGATCTTGTGGCCAACTAATATCTTTTAGATCATTTTCACACCAACTGTGGTCAAGTTTTTTTTTCCCCCAGTTATCAGCTAGTAACAGACTTAAGGGCAAATGAGGACAACAAGAACCAGTGCCCTTAGAAGGGTGTAGAACCACAGCACAGAGAAAAGGCAGGTTAGATTAATGACCAACTTCCTAACAATAATAGCCTTCATCTCGAAGCTCAGACAGAGCCTGGAATTTCTCAGCCACACAGCTTCCTGGAACTATTTTTATTTGGTATTTTACAAGAGGAACAAGAGCAGAAGTGCCTTAGATAAACAGTGAGGTCTGAGGCTTAGCACTCCTATGCAAAGCCTTTACACCATCAGAATCTGAGCAGCCAGTCCAGTCGAGGCCCTGGGAGTTCAAGTAGACAATGCAGAGGCTGCCTCTTTGGTCCGTGACCTGGGCCTGAGAGGGCCCCACTGTACACATTTACTCCACAAATATTAACTGAGCACCATTATGTTCCAGGTATAGTGTGAGGTGCTGGGCCTTTAATGAACGTAGACAGACTTCCAATCTTCTGGAGCTTACCTGCAGGTGAAAGACAGGCACAGAAGCAAATGATCTGCATAAGACTTAGCGAGTGTAATGATGATAGAATTAATCCGTCTGGGGTGAGGATGGAAGAGAAGGGATCAGAGGAAGCTTCCTGGGAAAGGTAATCTTAATTGATAAGTAGGATTTAACCTGGTGAAGGCAGGAAGAAGAGATAGAAGGAAAAAGCATGAGCAGAGTCTCAAATGCAAGAAACAGCATAAATTTCCATATAATGTGGGAAGAATTATAAGCAGTTTAGTGTTTAATTAAAGTTCGAGAGGCTGGGAGGTAGATAAGATTACTAAGTGTGTGCTGCGTGTTAGGCACTATGAAAAAACCCTCACAAACGTTACTTCAGATCATTAATTCACTGTGTGACCTTGAGCAAGTTACTGCACCTCTCTGGGCCTCACTAGTAAAATGAAGACTAGATGAGTTCCATGGTCCCATCTAGTCTCAGCCTCTGGCATAACTGAGTGGGAAAGCATTCTAATCTATGTTCTGTTTACTATGTTTACAGAAATGCCAGACAGGTTTATTGCGCATCAATGGCATCCCCAAGTTACAGACAGAGTATTTAAGAGGAAGTAAATTCTATTAGACTCAAAAACACTAACATTTACCAATGTGTGTAAGATACAGAAATGATAGAGATTAAAATAGCTATCTGGCAGGGTAGGCAGTGATAAAAGTCGCTGGAAAGGGTTGGATGGTGGGCTGTAAGGAGCTCAGAGTTGGGAGCTCAGAGTTGGCTAGAGCAGTGGTTCTCAACCTTCCTAAGGCCACGACCCTTTAATCCAGTTCCTCATGTTGTGGTGACCCCCAACCATAAAATTATTTTCGTTGCTACTTCATAACTGTAATTTTGCTACTGTTATGAATCGTAATGTAAATATCTGATATGCAGGATGTATTTTCATTGTTACAAATTGAACATAATTAAAGCATAGTGATTAATCACAAAAACAATATGTAATTATATATGTGTTTTCTGATGGTCTTAGGCAACCCCTGTGAAAGGGTCGTTCGACCCCCAAAGGGGTCGCGACCCACAGGTTGAGAACTGCTGGGCTAGAGAGTTGGAGCGAGGCTTCTTGAAGGAGATGGCGTTTGTGATGGGCCACAGGATGCACAAAATGGTGAAGAGGAGGATGTGCAGAGGCATTTCAGGCAAAGGAAAAAGCAAGAGCCTAACAAAGCCGACCCAAAACTATACTGTCCCCCCAATTACTCCCTTTTCCACCTCATCCCACTCCTGCAAATCCTCTGCTCATCTTACCCTACCCACTCTCAGGATTCTTAGCTGACAGTTGAGACTCTCCATAGCTAAGCCTCATTCTCTCTGTCCAGCTTACTGATCCATGTTTCCCCTATATAGACCCTCAGTCCAACCACACAAAACTACTTGCCATTTCTTAAACGTGCCCCTTGATTTTCTGTCCCTATCTTATTGTGCCTTCTTCATACAATGCCTCATTACCCTAATACTCCCTCCTCTACTTCCAACTTTCGTACCACTCAAGGTCCACCTGAAATGCCATCTTCTTTATAAAGCCCTTCCTCAATCTCTTCTAAACACCACCACATTTTGATTACATTTCCCTGTGGCACTTACAACTTTCTGCCGTGTATTGTTCTTTTCCTCATGAGATTGTAAGCTCCTTGAGGAAAAGTGCTGTGTCATGTTGATGTCTCTCCCAAGGGCCTTGCACTGGGAGCACTCAGTAACCGACCAGATGGCCAGCTCCCCAGTAAACATATGGGCTGTGAGCAAGGTGTTCAAAGGGAAAGTCTAAGAACCTGCCTTTTGACCATCGTTTGGGAAGAACTACAATCATCTTTAGGGTATCCAGCTTCATCCTGGTGTTTTGGTGGTAAGGAGCCCACATCTAGCTTTAGCAGTCGGCTCTGTTATCCCACCCTCCTAATTGTTTCTAGGAGGTAGAGAGTTCCTGGTGAATCAGATCAGAAAATTTCCAACTATTCTTCTGATTCCAAACAGTATAGAGATGAAGTCTGGTCAAACTGCACATTTAATGATCTTAGGCAGCCTTGAAGCAGAAAAGAAGTCAGAAAGGCCAATAAGAAGAAGGTGAGCAAGAAAGGAAAACATGCAAACAACAAGGAGGTTAAGGGCTCTTATGGGTTTCAGTGCCCCTCCCCCCATTTTCTTTAAGCACCGAAAGACATATTTTCCTTTTCCTTCACCAACTCTCCTTGGAGTTACTGTCTACCCACTAGCATGACAAAGCAAAATTCTGTTCCCTTGATTGTCAGCCCCAGAATAATCACTTCTTCCTGCTGTCCCTTGTGGAGGATTCTTCCAGATTTATTCCTTAATGTAATGTATAAAACAGCAGGCCTGAGGTTTTTTGTTAGTTTGTTTTTGTTAGCATCCTTCTTTTAAAAAATTACACCCTGGCCCTAACCGGTTTGGCTCAGTGGATAGAGCGTCGGCCTGTGGACTCAAGGGTCCCAGGTTCGATTCCGGTCAAGGGCATGCACCTTAGTTGCGGGCACATCCCCGGTGCAGGGTGTGCAAGAGGCAGCTGATCGATGCTTCTCTCTCATCGATGTTTCTAACTCTTTATCTCTCTCCCTTCCTCTCTGTAAAAAATTAATAAAATGTATTTTTTAAAAATTATACCCTTACCAATTTGCTTATTTTCTTCCCTCTCCATTGCCTCTGTACTTATTGGCTTCCCCCCATCCATGACCCTTTGCAAGGGTCTGGTCATAGTCCAAATCCACTCTCCATCTGCCTTTTGCTTTTTAAACCCCTTTCATCTCTTTGAAAATTCAAACATTAGCAATTAATGAAATCTATGATGTGCTGTGCCCTGGGATGCTAAGTGGAATGAATCAAAGTAAAGAACTACCCTCAAAGAAACTAGTCTAACTTAAGACACTACAATGTGATACATTTCATACAGAGGTGATACCACAGAGGAGGGAGCAAGTCATTCTCCCTAAGTGTCAGAGTTTTGAACTGGATCTAAAAAAGAGGCAGGGCTCCAGAAGACAATTTGTACACTTTTTATTTTTTCAACAAACATGTAGGAATATCTTTTTCATGTGATGCCTGAAACATTGGAGCTACAGGTGTGAACAAGGTTTCTGTCTCAAGAAATTTTCAGCATAGGAAAGTTTTAACATGAATCCAATCTAATACTGACAATACAATGCATATTGTGCCATAGAGAGAGTTACTGAACAAACTGCCATAGGAATGTGTAGAGAAATGTTTAAAAGATGATTTCTCACTGGGTATAGTAGGCAGAATTCTTAAAAAACTCCCAAGATTCCTGGCCACTGGTGTACACATCCTGCCTAATCCCTGGGACAGTGAATATGATTAATTTTACTTCTATGATTAGTTTGTTATATGGCACAGTTGCCCTTAAGTAGGGAGTTAATCTGGGTGGACCTGATCCTACTTATAAATGTCTTTAAAGCTGATTTTTTCTGACTGGTTGAAGACTGGGATATTTGAGAGATTCAAACAGTGAGGGGAATTTGGTGTGAGAAAGATTCTCTGTTGATGAGATGGAGGGAGCCATGTTTCCACGAATGTCTTTATACTTTTATTACATGTGTACATGTGCCCCTACACAAAATTGGTATTGTTTTGCTTGTTTTTAAGTGTTATATGTGGCATCATCCCGCTTATTATTTTTGTTCAATGTGTTTCTAAGATATTTTCATGTTATTATATGTAGCTCTAGATGAGGGGTTAGCAAATTTTTTGTGTGTTGCCAGAGGACAAATATTATATAGGCTTTGAAAGATATAAGGCGCACTGTAGCACAAAAACAGCCATAGAAGGCCTGACTGAATTCCAATAAACCTTTACAGTCATGTACCACATAACGACATCTGATCAACAAGGGACCAAATATACACCAGTGGTCCCATCTATACATATAAAAGACGAATATGCTAAGTGTCCAACCATCCAACCGGTTGCTATGATGTGCACTGACCACCAGGGAACAGACGCTAAATGCAGGAGCTGCCATGGAAAGCACAAAGAAACAGCACCATGGACCTGGCACCCACAAAGCAACACTTGGCTTCCCCAAAGTGGGACACAGGCCCCGCCACCACCCTGGAGTAACACCCCACCAAATCGCAGCCTATGCTGCTGAGACCTCATGGCACAAAATGCAGCCCACAGCCCAGCCCAGCCCAGCCCAAAACGGTTGCTGTGGGCGCTGGGTAATGACATCATGTAGCAATGCCTGGCGGCCACTAGCAAACATATCAAAATCCCAAATGGATCTCCCTAGTGGCCACTAGCCTCCTTGCAGTTTCTTCAGCCCAGGAACATGACTTGCTTTATAGCCAGGTGCAAACATTTTGCACGTTAACCAAATGTCTGTGAAGCGTTTTCCCGTGCCTCGTCTCATTTGATCCTCACAGAAGTCCTGGAGTAGGTAGATAGGAGACTCGATGGAATCCTATTTTCTTTTCATTAGCCAGAAAATGGAGATTTAGAAAGCTTAGAAACTTGATCCGACTGGAAAGAAGAAATGGTGGACCTTGAAAATGACTTCGGTTTTCTCACTGTGCAGAATATAGGCAAACACTGCTGCAGTTAATATTTTACCCTTTGTTCTCCCTGTGTGATCTACAATAATAATCTGCTTCGTGTTGATATTTACTGCTGTGTTGCTGACAACTACCTGAAAGAGAAGTTGGGGTGCTTCACTGGGCTGGAAAGTTTAGCTAAATCAGAAAGCAGGTCTAATTAAGCAAGCTTATCCTATAAAATAAAGAGGTAATATGCAAATTGACCCTCACAAGATGGCTGCCTATGACCAGGCCGGCAGGGGGGTTAGTGAGGGATGACCAAACAACTGAACAAGCAGGCTGTGTGGGGGGACCAGGCCAGAAGGGGGGGAGCTGGGGGCAACCAGGCCAGCAGGGGGGGCAGGAAGAGGTGACCAGGTCGGCAGGGAGGGGGCAATTGGGGGCAACCTGGCAGGCAGGGGAGGGCAGTTGGGGGCAACCAGGCAGGCAGGCAGGTGAGCAATTAGGAGCCAGCAGTCCAGGATTGTGAGAGAGATGTCCGATTGCTGCTTTAGGCCCGGTCCATCCCTCAAGGGGTCCTGGATTGGAGAGGGTGCAGTCTGGGCTGAGGGGACCTCCCTCCATGCACGAATTTCATACACTGGGCCTGTAGCCTATACATATAAAGCTCTCGCTGGTGCCAATCGCACACATGTTTCGATCTGTCATTTGTCGATCATGAATTTGGGTGACACATCTATTATAGAGAAAGGGCGAATAGTGATATTTAAATATTTCTTCTAATTAATTTCCTTTCAATGTGCAAGAGTTCAAACACCAGGCCACTAGTAAGATTATAATGAAGCTAAAAAAATTCCTATTGCTTAGTGATTTTATAGCTGTCGAAACATAGGCATTACTCATGTGTTTGTGATGATGCTGGTGTAAACAAACCTACTTGTTGCCAGGTGTATAAAAGCATAGCACATACAATTATATACAGTATATACTAGATAATAATAATAAATGACTGTTACTGGTTTATGTATTTACTATACTATACTTCTTATTTTAGAGTATACTCTTGCTACTTATAAAAAATTGCCATAAAATAATATGCTGTTACACCAGCAGCAGCCTCATACATCTCATGTTTATCCCCATCTCTTGACTGCATCATTTTTTCTTGTGCTTCATTTATAAAACCTCATGTTGTTTTCAAGTTTAATAAAAAGTACTTTCATCTGCTATGGATACTTTTTGTTAGTGTGAAAGGAACAACTCAGCACTTTGGGGGAACTGCTCTTCAAAGGCAGTTTTCCAGGCAGCAGAGGTGTTGATACAACTGTTTTCCTTCTCAATGCCTGAGGAGCCCTAGAAGTATGTGAAGGATACTCTGGGCTGGGTAGCTTTGAAGACCTCTGCCAGGATTCCCACACCCACTCACCCTATTATTGGCAACCTCTTCCTTTCCTCTCGTTTGCCTGGACTTGACTGGTTCTCAGGAAATGGGCAATGAGGAGAGGTAACAGTGTGCTAGGGTCAGAAAGAGTGACAGCATCCACAACAAACACAAGTATAGTCCTCACTACACAGGAATGAATGGAAATAAAGGAATAAAACACCCATCTTAGTGCTTTACCAGCCCATCACCTGTCAGGTGGTGAGGTGATACCAAATTAGGAATAAAATATCCAGAGTCAGCTGGGTCCTAGCTCTGCTGTTCACCAGCCCTGCACTTTCCTGCTTGTTCAGAGAAAAAGCCTACATTTTCAAGCTCAACAGTTGAATCTACTATGGATAACAAAAAGTGTCTACTATCTCAACCCTCCAAAGATTACAGAGTGTTGGGATTGTCATTTGTGCTTTCTGTGGGGTAGCTAGATAAAATTGGATAGCTAAATTTTTAAGAATCCCTTAATTCTGCCTGCAATCCCTGTGCCTTGTGAATGCAACCCTCCAGGCCTGACTTAAATCTTAAAAGTTCTTTCTGCTTAAGTCACTCCCCAACTTAAAACTTCAATAGCTACTTATTTTCATACAGGGGTGGGGGACATCCAGCCTGAGAAATCATTTGGTCTGGCCCTGCCAAAGCATTAGGGGTGAGTTAATTAAATGTTTGACGAAATATAACAGGCTAATTTTTAAGTTGATAATTTTGTATGGCCTGAGAATGATGTTATACTAGTAAATATCCAAATGGCTCCTGGCAGAAAAAGGTTCCCCACCCCTGCCAGGTATTCAGAAACCTGTTGGTCTCAGGACATCTTTCCATTCTTAAAAATTGAGGACCCCGAAGAGCTTTTTTATGTGCACTTAGTTACTTCTATCAATATTTACCATATTAGAAATTAAAACTGCTGTAGCCAGTTTGGCTAAGTGGATAGAGCCCTGGCCTGTGGACTGAAGAGTCCTGGGTTCGACTCTGGCCAAGGGCACATGCCTGGGTTTCGGGCTCGATTCCCAGTAGGGGGCTTACAGGAGGCAGCTGACCAATGAATGATTCTCTCTCATCATTGATGTTTCTCTCCCTCTCTCCCTTCCTCTCTGAAATCAATAAAAATATATTTTTTTAAAAATTAAAACTGAGAAATTTCTAAAACTTTATTAATTCGTTTAACATTTACAATAAATAACCCCATTGATGTTATCATAAATGCACTTTAATGAAAATATCTATATATACAAAAGCCTAAGTGATGGCCGACTAGCCAGTAACTATGATGCGCACTGACCACCAGGGGGCAGACGCTCAATGCAGGAACTGCCAGCTGTGGTCACTTGGCAGCAGTGGTTCTCTGGTGATGCACCTGGAACCAGAGAGGAGTGAGCCCGATTCCAGGGTGCATCACCCGAGAACCACCCTCTCCCAATCCGGAACCCCTCGGGGGATGTCAGAGAGCTGGTTTTGGCCCAATCCCAGCAGGCCAGGCCGAGGGTCCTCACCAGTGCACGAATCCGTGCACAGGGCCTCTAGTGTTTCATAAAATAAAATATTAATGAGAAGAGTGGTGTCATACATTTGTGTAAATCTCTTTTAACACCTGGCTTTACAAAAGACAGCTGGATTCTACTATCTGTTTCTGCATTTAACCTGTTGCAATATCTTATGTCCTATATTCTGTGGAAAACCTCACTTACATTAGTGAGAGAATGAGACCGGAAAAGCACATGTTTAACATCGTTAAAACATTAATGTTGAGCTCACTGACTCCTGCAAGGAATGCAGGGATACCAGGGGTTCTGGGACCACACTATGAAAACCACGGGCCTACAAAATAAATTCTAAAGTACACATACAGGGCATTCAATGTCATTCTAGAGTGACATACAAGGACCTCCACGTTCCGGCCTCCTTTTCCCTGTTTAACTTCAGCAGCACCCCCTCCTAGCGCCTCCTCTACTCCCACTCCACCGGTCACAACAGCCAACCAGCCGGTATCCGGCCCCCATGCCTTTGCAAACACCCCTTCCTCTGCCTGAAGTCAGCTCCCCCGTGCAGACTCGCTGGAGAGCTAAGGTGAATCTGTCTGGCCCGGGGCGGCCCCCTCTGACCACCCGAACAGCCGGCCCCTCCCTGCAGGCGGAGCTCGGCCTCGCAGGTCTGCGGGGCTGGAGGCGAGCCCCCTCGGTCACTCACTGGCTGGGGGGCCCTGGGCCAGTAGCTTCACCTCCCACGCTGGTTTCCTCGCCGCGGAAACAGGGCCAACCCGGGGTGCGGGGGGCCGTCACCCAGGAGAGTGCAGCAAGGGGTGCTACGGGCACCAAAAAACCAAAAAACGACCGTGTGCGCTTATGAAAGACATGAAAGACCGCGGGGCTTATTCTTACTGGGCATTTACTTTCTAGATCCCCGCACGGTTCCGGGGGCTTGACGAGCATGGATTTATTTTATCCTCCCCGCTCCCCCCATCCCTCCGGATTAAGTGCGGTCTCGTCAGAGGCGAGGGCCCGGGTGGAGGTGCGAGGTTCCGCGCCCAAGGTCACCCTCACGCAGCTGGTCCTGAGCGAGGCGGCGCCTCGCGTCAGCGGGCCTGTGGGGCCGAGACCCGGCCGCTCTCGGTTTCTGTCGTCTCCCTCCTGGGCCCACGCGCGGCCTCGGGTAGGGGGCCCCCGTGGGCCGGGGACTTTGAACCCGAGTTCCTCGTTTTTCTTTCAGGGCTGGTCTACTCTAGTGGAGGCCCCCGAGAGGAACAGGGGTTAAAAAGCCGGAATCCGGGGAACTCGTGGTGGGAAGGTGAATGGGCTGTCAGCTTTTCCCGGGGACCGGTCTGCCCACTTGTCGACCCTTCCCTAAGGTTCAAG
>NW_005871085.1:2157014-2186876 GCF_000147115.1 Myotis lucifugus
TTTTCCTTGAATACGTAATTTTTTCTAGGATAGGAACATTCTGTCAACTCACGAGAAGCTGAACGAGGACCCACTGAATCTTTTTCCGATTTGTTAAGATGGTCCCCCGGGGCGCCGGGCACCCAGGTGAGCAAGGTGCCGGGAGGGCCGGACACCTGCCAGTGCTGTGGGCCAGCCCCGAGAGGAATGGCAACGTTTCCAGGAGATGGCCGAAGCCCAGACACCTCCAGGCTGGACGGGAAGTGGAAGGTCATCTAGGGTCTCTTCCTCCCATCCCATGCTTACGCAGCTTTGAAAAATCCCAAACTCTGCCGTGATATTTCGACCCACCTGTTTTTACGCTTTCTCCAGTGATGGGAAACGAGTCTCTCCCCAAGGAAACCCTTTTCCTTGTGGACACTCTGCAGGATACCTGGAGATAACAGTCATATTCCTGGAGTCATGTCCTCACTCATTCCAGTTCCTTCACGTGATTATTATACTTATTATACGTTGTGGTGCTCGGATCCCTTCTCTGAAAGATCTGCAGTTTTCCGATATCCCCTTTGAAGGAGGGCTTGAGCAAGTGTTAAGTTTCTCCAAGAAGCTCCTTGGCGCCAAGGGTTGACCTGTTTAAATAAAAATGCTCTAGTTCCTTCCTCATTTCTGTGCTGTTTTGATCTTAAAGAAAAAAAAAAAAGGACATCTAGTACTGTTTGTTCAAACAAATTAAAGACATTCTATTTTGTGGGAAATGTTGGGTTTTCCCTCGTTTTTTAAATGTCTATAAATACTTTATTAAATGAGCTGATGTACATCAAAGTGTCGCAATGCACCATGCAAATAGAAGAGTTTAATTTTTTTACTCTGAAAAAGGATTGAAACCTAGTTGGTGCCGAACTGCAATTGAATATTTAGTTGGAAAGGGAAATGCTTTATTATATTGAACTTTATGCTCTATTTCTAACTGCCAGCAGAAGGCCCAAAATGACTATGAAAAAGGTTTTTTGTTGCTCACTGACCAGTGTTGATTTTTACTTGCTTTTTCATTACTTAGCCTTGGTATGGGGTTAAGTTTTCAAAAAGGGTCTTTTACCAAGGTCTTAAACCCCTGCCTAAGCATGCCTGTTGGTTAGTAATTTTTAAGCTCAGAAGAGCTGTGATGACCTTGTAGATAAAATGCCAAGTTCTTGTATCTGGGACCCCGTTCTAATTCTAAGCAAAGTTTTGCTGTTTCCATAACATAGACAAGTACATACCAGCAGTCAGAATTGGTTCTTTATCCTTATTCATACGTGTTCATTTTTAAAGTTGTTTAGTGGTTTTGAAGTTTGTAGTATACGTGTCAACTTTTGATTTCTGGTATGTAGGTTGGATGAACATTTGTTTAACATCATTCTGTACATAACTGTACAGACCCAGGAAAGGCTCTGGTTCCTTCCCTTCAAAGGACTTGGAGTTAGTAGTAGGAAATCCTAAAAACTATGAGAAAGAACTGGTGTGAATATCCCACTGAAAATTTAAGTTGAACGTGTTCTAACCTTTACATTTATGCATCTACTGTTGCGTCAGGCACTATGCCATGTACTGTGTTTAGCTGGATCTGCAAATAAGAATAGTACGTTTCCAATCTTAGTGCTAAATGCTAAAATAGGTCATCTCAGAATAAGAGGTAAGAGCTATGCGTATAGTGCTCAAGGTTAGAGTGCTAGCCTAGGACTTTGGGGAAGACTTGGGAACAGATGATACCTGACCCAAATCTTAAATGTTAAGTAGGAGTAAGTCAGGCAAAGATGAATGAAACGTGTGCTTCAAACAGAGAAAACAGCTTGAGGAAAGTCATCAATGTGAGAAAAGGAATAGCTTGCATGGATAATCACAAGCAGTTTGGGACTGCTAAGAGTATAACAGTGAAGACATAAGTGGTAAATTGTGAGGCTGGAAATACAGGCAGAGACCATATCATGGTAGAGTTTGTATGAATGAGTATCTTGAAATTAATTTAGTGAGGGATATTTTTTAAATCACTGAAAGGTTTTTATCAGACATGGTTGAATAACATCTTTGAAATGTGATCACAGGGATGAGGAGAAAGGAATGGAGGCTTTATGACTGATTGGATATGCAGATGACAGGGTGAGGAGTCCAGCATGATTACCCAGGTTTTTTGTCAGGGTGACTAGGTGGATAGTGGTGACATTAACTGAGACAGGAAACTGGATGATGAATTCACTTTTGGACTTGAAGATTTTGTGAGTTCTTGAGTTAGGTCAATGAGTAAATGTGGTGGAAGTAAGTTAGAAAAAAAAGGAGGTTTTGGTCAGAAAGTGGAATATTGGAGTTAAATTGTCTGATATGGAGCTGTTATAGGTCTCTGTGTGGGTAGCTGAAGTACAGCAGAGGTGAAGGTCAGTGAAGCTGAGTATGACAAGGAACTCTGAGGCTCTTTTATTAAATGAGTCTTCTGTGTGGATTGTGAAGTGATTTAAGATGCTAGAATGTGGGGAAGAGAGAATATTGTGACCCAGGTGCAGTGAATATAGGTGATTCATTGAGAGGGTGGTAGATAACAGATGAGAAGGGTAGTGATATAGCCAGATGGCATAAACCTCAAAGGAGGAGGAGTCTTTAAACACAAGAGTGGAAGAATAAAGTGTGTTTTTACTTTTCTTTCCTGGAAGCAGACTTCTGATCTCTTCATCTTTATTTGGGACTCATGTTAATCACTCTGTTTGCTCTGAAGAGTCTGTTCTTGATCTTGGAAAATAGGAGGGCAAATACTCTATATCAAATCTTTTCTGCCAATACTTAATGGCAAAGGCAATGGAGGTTTTTTACTGATGATTAGTGGGTGGATAGGAAACAATCAGATCTATCTGGACCAGGGGTCCTCAAACTTTTTAAACAGGGGGCCAGTTCACTGTCCCTCAGACCGTTGGAGGGCCAGACTATAGTTTAAAAAAAAACTATGAACAAATTCCTATGCACACTGCACATATCTTATTTTGAAGTAAAAAAACAAAACGGGAACAAATACAATATTTGTATTTGAATGTGGCCCGCGGGCTGTAGTTTGAGGACCCCTGATCTGGACTATGTCATTTACTGGCCTTAGGACTGTAAGCAAATTGTTTAACCTCTGCGACTTTCAGTGTCCTCATCTTTAAAAAATAAATTGCTACTTCATAGGATGTCACAAAGATTATAAAAATAATGTGTGTGTGTGTGTATGTAATTACTAGAGAAGCAATTGGTGCTTTGTTAAAATGTTAGTTCTCTTAGTTCTCTTCCAACTACCTTTAGGGGACTTCACCTCTGCTGGGAAAAAGATTTTTTTCATGCTCAACCTAAATTATAAGGCAATAAGTACTTTACGGGAGATAAAAGCAAAGTGATATAGGAATTCAGAGGAGGGAGCCATCATTTTCAACATTTGGAAACAAGGTTAGACATCACACTCAAGATGAATTTCATTTGGGTCTTGGAGAACAAATTTCAATAGATTTAATGATTTAGGTGAAGATACCAAGTAGGGAAAGTATAAGATATGTTTGTTAAAAAATGTTAGTCGCCATAGGTTTGAGTATTGTATTTGTGTAACTCAGTTGTGAGAAATGTGGCTAAGGAGATGGGCTGGGGCCATCGTATTAAAGACCTGAAACTATGGAGTTTGGACTTGATTCTAGATATACTAGGGAGGTATAGATAGTACATCCTCTCTCACTACCTGTTTCCTAACTGTAAAATTTTTAAGCATTGATTAAAACCAAGGAAGACATTTCACATTCAGAAATGTTTCTATGTAGGCCAAGTTTAGGTTAAAAACATAAGTGCTAAGCCTGGCCAGCGTGTTTCAGTGGTTGAGCATTGACCTAAGAACCTGGAGGTCACGGTTCAATTCCTGGTCAGGGCACATGCCTGGGTTGCAGGCTCGATCCCCAGTGTGGGGCTTGCAGGAGGCAGCCAATCAATGATTCTCATCGATGTTTCCATCTCTCTCTCCCTCTCCCTTCCTCTCTCTGAAATCAATAAAAATATATATTATTAAAAAAAAAAAAGCCCTAGCTGGTTTGGCTCAGTGGATAGAGTGTTGGCTTGCAGACTGAAGGGTCCCAGGTTCGACTCCAGCCAAGGGCACATGCCTGGGTTGCAGGCTCGATCACCAATATGGGGGTGCAGGAGGCAGCCAATCAATGATTCTCTCATCATTGATGTTTCTATCCCTCTCTCCCTCTCCTTTCCTCTCTGAAATCAATAAAAATATTTTTTAAAAGTAAGTGCTAAGATTTGTTTTGTAGTTTAATCTTTGCATTAACTTTGTTTGGTAGATAGGCTTAGTGGAGTTAAGAAACATAAAAGATCTCACTGGTAGAAAGTGACTAAAGATGTTCTGATTTCAAGTTCTTTTTTTTATACTACCATAGTGACTTAATTTGTAAAGAAGCCTGGGTTTCTTATTAGAGAACCCAGGGCTGGTCACTTTGCTTCTCTGATCCTTAATTCCTGGGAATCGAACCCACCACCTTCTGGTGTATGGGACGATGCTTCAATCAACTGAGCCACATTAGCCAGGGCTCCTTAAATTTTGAAGCATATAAAGGCTGCTGCATTATTTTTTCCCCTTCTGTATTATGTGTTACATAATAGCTTGTTAGCTTTTAAAATTAAAGTATGTACATATTGTATATTCATTTTAATCACTGTCTGTTGCTCATTGATGTATTATAGGCACATCTCTAAGTGGTTTCTTATTTATTATAATTGCTTTTATTCATACTTACATTGAATTTCCTCTGGGATATTCAAACATGAATAAAGGCTATTTTAGTCATTATATCTTGTAAAGTATTATAGAAAACATGAGAGCCAGCATACTTGTTCTTGGAGATATTTGAGTGGAGAACAGACAACCATTTGTCTTAGAGCAGGAGTGGGCAAACTTTTTGACTCGAGGGCCACAATGGGTTCTTAAACTGGACCGGAGGGCTGGAACAAAAGCATGGATGGAATGTTTGTGTGAACTAATATAAATTCAAAGTAAACATCATTACATAAAAAGGTACGGTCTTTTTTTTTTTTTTAGTTTTATTCATTTCAAATGGGCCGGATCCGGCCCGCGGGCCGTAGTTTGCCCACGGCTGTCTTAGAGGGTTTAGAACAGTGATGGCGAACCTATGACATGCGTGTTCTGACACGCATGTCATAGGTGACACACGAACTCATTTTTTTGGTTGATTTTTCTTTGTTAAATGGCATTTAAATATATAAAATAAATATCAAAAATATAAATCTTTGTTTTACTATGGTTGCAAATATCAAAAAATTTCTATATGTGACCCGACACCAGAGTTAAGTTAGGGTTTTTCAAAATGCTGACACGCCGAGCTCAAAAGGTTCGCCATCACTGGTTTAGAATGTTAGACTTCCAACCCTGATTTTTTGATGTTCTGTCTTATCTTCAGGTGCCTCTAGAGACTTCTGGAAAGTCTCCAAACCAGATTAAATTAGTCTCCAATATATGTGTAAAGAGACATACAAAATTATTCATACAGCCCCGGCCATTGTGGCCTAGTTGGTTGGGAATCGTCTTATGCACCGAAAAGTTACAGTTAAATTTCCGGTCAGGTCATATGCCCAGGTTGCAATGTTTCACTCTCACTTCAGTGTTTCTCTCTCTCTCTCTCTCTCTCAAAATCAACTTAAAATCTTTAAAAAATATTCATACAACACTATTATAGCAGAAAATTCAAACTAGTCTAAATGTCTATCAATAAAATAATGAAAATATTACGATGTATTTACCTAATAGAAATGCATACAATAATGAAAATACATAAACTAGACCTATATAGTAACTTGGGTGAATCTCACAAATAAAAGTTGCGTGAATAAAGCAAATGGCAGAATATGGGGCGCGGTTACAGTGTTTTGGACAGGTTCAAGCCTTGGACTAATGAGAGGGCACAGTCCTCTCGTGGCCACGTGCAAGTCCAGCTTGGAGGGCAGAGCCTTCCCAGCACAATTAGCCAACAGCTATAGGTGTAAGCTTGAACCTATAGTCCAAACACGTGGCCCCACGTGCCTGAGTGATAGAGTTCAGGTGCGTGTAGTGAAGTAGGACTGAAACCCACAAGAATGATGTAAACAACTTGATCATGCCCCTACTTTGCCTCATGGCATCTGCTATAAAATAAAGACACGGCTTGTGGGTGCTGGCGCTGTCCACAGGGGCAGCGTCCCACCGAGACCCAGCTTTCATTCTCATGTCTGTCTTTTCTAAGCCTTTCACCACCCCACTCAGGGTCACTGAACCAGGCTGAGCTGACATGGCACATAAGGCGCCCTAGGGCTGAGTATGCCATGGCTGTGCCGGCTCCCCACAGCAGAACACATTTATAAAGCTTAACATGCATTATTATTTAGAGAAGCATGTTTATTATTTCAGAAAGTGGTGTTTTGAATGTCAAAGAAATAGCAATTATTAAGTTTCAAAAAGAAAGGAATAGTCAGCGTGAAAGTTTCTAGGCAGATAAAGTAAGAATACTATAAAAAGACCATTGGATAACAACAGCAACAATAAATCATTGTGCTCTGAGGTACAGTAAGGGATACCAAGATAGTAGATAAGTGGATATCTCAGAATAGTAGTAATTCAATCTACCAGTTCTGTGGGCTAGTTATCATTCCATTTAATTATGGAGAAGATGGAGTCAGGGAAACTATTCAAATAGAGCCTCTCTATTTTTAAGCATTTGAAAGGATTTTAATCCTCTGCTGTCTATATTATCATTTCTCTAAAATGTAACTAGGGTTAATATTGATAATTTTGTTTATTCTATGTCTTCTGTTTAATAAAGATAGAACTTAGGCTGTTGTTAGTGTATTTTCAGGATTGGATGATATTCTAAAGATCAGTATTTCCATCTCCAATATTTCATAGGTAATAAGGTGAAAGAGACCTTATTAGCAGCATGATATGTGGAAAGAATTATGGCTTAGTGATTGAGTCCCAATTCAAGTTCCTGTCTGCCATTCACTGGTTCTGTGATTTAGGCAAGTGGGAGCTACAGTAGGTAATCACTAAAATTTCTTACAACTCTCAGGTTCTGTCACTATTAGGTCAATTATTCAATGAAGAAACTGAGGCCCAAAAAAGGGAAAATTTGTAGAGAGTCATAAAAACTGGAATTTGATTCTCTTGACTCTTGGTTCAAGAAATCTGATGGGAGAATCATCAAATATTTGAGTGGCTGCTATATATCAGGCATGTATTTAGTACCTGAAAAAAAACAAAGGCACATGAAATTGCTTTAGAATTTATCCACTATAAAAGTAACAACCAGTATCTTCTGTTTGTTTGTTTATACATATATATCTTACTCCAGAATATACCTAAAGCATACCAACTCTGTATAACATGCCATAACTACAAGTCTGAAGGGTTCTTATACCTCCCCCCCCAACCCCCTCAATCCCCCACCCCCTGGGCTTAATAATTCACTAGAACAACTCAAAGAACTCAAGAAAGTGCCATACAGGTTTATTATAAAGGATACAAATCAGGAACAGCCAAAAGAAGAAACACAAAGGGTGAAGTCTGGGAGAGTCCCGAACCCAAAGCTTCCTTGTCCTCTCTCTCCATGGAATCAGAGCACATCACCATCTAGGACATTCACAGGTTTCAAGAGTATACCGTTTGGGGAACACAGATCAACACATACCAGTCTACCCTTTGCCCTGTCCCCCCAATTCATTCATGGTCCTTCCCATGTGCAAAAGTCATTTACTTTATCCCAACATTCCCCAAGATATTAACGTAGTCTAACATTAAGGTCCAGAATCTCATGTAAATGTAATTAACTCAAAAATCTCATCTTCTAAATCAGTGGTTCTCAACCTCTGGCCCTTTAAATATAGTTCCTCATGTGTGACCCAACCATAAAATTATTTTTGTTGCTACTTCATAACTGTAATGTTGCTACTCTTATGAATTGTAATGTAAATGTCTGATATGCAGGATGGTCTTAGGCGACCCCTGTGAAAGGGTCCTTTGACCGCCAAAGGGGTCGCGACCCACAGGTTGAGAACCGCTGTTCTAAATAATCTAAATAAGGTATGGGTGGAACTCTGGTATGGTCTATATGAGGGAAAAATTCTTCTCCATTTGTGGATCTGTGAAACCTAGAAAACAACTTATCTGCTTCCAAGGTATAATGGTAGCACAGGAATAGGAAAGTTATTTCCATTAGGAAAGAGAAAATGGAAGGAATAAAATGGTTGCTAGTCTAAAGCAAATTCCACCCATCGGGGCAAATTCCATTTAATTGCAAGGCTTGGGATAATCCTGTCTGGATGCTCTGTCCTCTGGCCTGCTGGGACAGCCCCACCCTTTTAGCTCAAGAGGATCCCAGTGGTTCAGTCATCTGTGGTGCTGCCCTTGGTGTTATTCTTCCTTTATTTTGTTTTCTTCTCTCTCCCTTTCAGTCCAGGCTGGAAGCACTTCTGCTGGTATGAAATTCTCAAAAACCTTGTCAGTCTCTCATATAATTCATGGGGTCCAAACCATTTGACAAGAGGGTCCTCTGCAGATCTTTCCTGGGTAATCATGTATATATAACCATATCTCTATTTTGATTTTTCCTGGGTAACCATGTGTATATACCCATATCTATTTCTAACTTCTGTAGTGGTTGATTATATCCATGAGTCAGACAAATGATTGTCCAGCCACACCCTTGGCCCTGTCTTCAGAGCACGCTGTCTGTCTGGATAGGCAGAGAATTTTCCAAATCACCAAGTGCTGGGTCCTTTTTACTTAACAGTTTCTCTCTTCTCATATTTTACTATAAGCACCAAGGAAAAAGTAGATCACAATGTAAACAATTTTCTTAGAATTTCCTCAACTAAATATCTTAAGTTCATCACATACAAGTTCACTCAATGGCTGAACACAATTCAGACAAGTTTTTTGCCACTGTTACAAGAAGTGTCTTTCTTCCAGTATCTAATAACATGTTCATCATTTCCTTTTAAAGCCTCACTTAGAAGCACCTTTAGTGTTCATATTTCTACCTACCATCTCTTCAGTGCAGTCTAGGTTTTCTCTATCAATCCTCTACTTATTATTCAGATCCAAAGCTACTTCCTCATTTTTAAGTTTTTGTTAGGGCAGCACTCATCAGTACCAAAATCTGTATTAGTTTCCTGGGGCTGGAAGAGGCAAGGAAGGATCTTTTCCTGCAGACTTCAGAGAGAGCATGACCCTGCAACACTTTTATTTCAGACTTCTAGCCTCTAGAACTGTGAGAGGATAAATTTCTGTTTATTACATCCAATATATGGTACTTTGTTAATGCCAGCCCTAAGAAGCCAAAACGGGTGTTAACCTGGAGGTACTATAGTCATTAGTGAAAGATGGCGCGTGTATGTGGTATCTGTTTGTATCGTTAGGATTTCCTGCCATTTCTCTTTCTTCTTTTAAATCATATTTGTGTCTAGTTGCACTACAAAGTTTACAACTTATGATTTGCCTTTATCGCAGGAGAGTAGCCTTAAATCATTGGTAGGGATCCTTGGTACCAAGGGGCTTTCAAAAACTTTTGGAGGAGTAGAGCTTTAGTTTTATAGACCTTCCTTCTTCTAGAATGTCTACTACTGGTTCTCAGTTTCCTTTCCATGCATATGTTGTAATACCTCCTGCATCCAGGTGAAGCAAGAAGAGCTCCAGTGGCACTTCACTTAGCTCTTGGATAGGCATTTAACCCATAAATGATGAATTACATGAGTCCTTTATCATTACTTCTAATGGACATCTGTGATTTTCAGTTTTGAGTTATTTTTAAAAACCACATTCTTTGCCTATCCTAATGAGGATCTGTACTTTTTTGGATTTCCCTTAGTGCCAGTCACAGTGTTGGCAGGTCTCTTAGAAGATACTATATAAATATTGTTTTATCTATGGCACTGCTAGTGAGAGACTAGCTCTAGTGATAAATAAGAGATGTTAGTTGCCAGGGCTGTCATTTCAATTTATCTTGCTTACTCTGAGCTCATTAATAAATTGCCACAGTGGTAATATGAAAGTAATGAACCTTCTGGAGGCCCAGCTGGGGCACAAAGTGCTAGCAGGGACCTTCAGGACAACTGCCATTGTTATACACAGTTCAGTTAAAGGATTTCAGGCTCTTTCCCCTCTTTGAAACATTTATATTTTGCAAAATTGAAATTCTTTTTTTTTAATACTTGTGTACTTTCTAATTGTACTTGAATTCAACTTAACTAACATTTATCTGATGCCTATTATCATCAGGCAGTGTATTAGACCCTAGGGATATAAAGATGAATAAGATATCCATTAGGGCCTCACTGTCAAATAGGCTGTAGAGGCATATAAACAATATAGTATTTAAATGCTTTAAGTATAAACCAGATATCAACATAGCACAGAAGAAATTATTATTAGGGAAAAGTGCTAAGAAGGCTGAGGAAAAGGAGATACACTGATTTCTGAGTTAAATTTTGAAGAATCAGTGGTAATTTGACAAATTGAGTGTGTAATGGGAAAAGGGACTTCATTATAGATGAGTTGAGGGACTATAGATCATTTAGAATAACTTAGGGGAGGAAGGTAAAGAGAAGGAAAAAATAGGTAGATGAGGCTGGAGAAATAAGTAGTCAAGGGCCAAATCTTAAAGGATTTAGGTTTTGAAAGGTATAGCAATGCCAAGGCCTTTGGTGGATTTCATTCTATGGGCTACATGAATCTATGGAAAGATATTAAACAGAGAGTCAATATGATTGACTTTTTATTTTAGAAGTTATTCTGGTTGCCATATATATGGTGGAATGGAAGTAAAAAGAGACCAATCAGAAGACTATTGATTAGTTTTGTGCAAGCAAGTAACAATATAATATACTGTAAAGAGCATGACCTAGATTGTTTAAAATCCTAGTTCAATCACCTACTAACTCTCTAAACTAACTCTTTAAGTTTTCTTATCAGTGAAATGGGAATAATCTCATACTGGATGTTATGGAAAATCATATGAAGTAACATATATAAGTGGAATCGCTCCCATGAGCTGAGTATAAATCTTAGATGTTATATTTGTAACTTATGTTTTTATTGCGTTTTAAGTAACTTATGACCAAGTATAGGATTTTTTTAAAAAGATTTTTTATTGATTTTTAGAGAGGAAGGGAGAGGAAGAGAGAGGAAAAAACATCGATGTGAGAGTGAAACATCCATCAGCTGCCTCCTGCACACCCTCTAGTGGGGATTGAGCCCATAACCCGGAATCAAACCCACAACCCAGGCATATGCCCTGACCAGGAATAGAACCAGCAACCTTTCAGTGCATGGATAATGCCCAGCCAACTGGCACACCGCCAGGGCCCAAGTGTAGGATTTTTAAGACGCACTTTTATTTTCCTTCTACCACTGTCCCAGTAAAACAAAAAGAAAGCCGAAAGGTTACAAATATCTTATATTCACATGAAGATCCATATTTTAGAGTTTTCCAAACATTTAAAAAAATAACATAACTAAAGTATTTTCCTTTGGCTACCCTGCCAGACTCTCAGTTGGAGAATTAAGCTTAGTATCTTTTTTGAGTCAGTAGTGCAATAGGAAAAGACCAGAGCCTTAGCTCAACAAATGAGCTTTTTAGC
The DNA here is from genome assembly GCF_000147115.1 of Myotis lucifugus. Classification (NCBI taxonomy): domain Eukaryota; kingdom Metazoa; phylum Chordata; class Mammalia; order Chiroptera; family Vespertilionidae; genus Myotis; species Myotis lucifugus. The sequence goes on from NW_005871085.1 coordinate 2,168,664, forward strand.
TGAGAAATAGCATCAGAGTTTACTCTGCTTCTGTTTCAAGTGCTTAATAAGGATAACATGAGTAGATTTCCTAGCCATCTTGCATATTTACTGTGAGGATCACATTCTTTCTGTAAGTGAACATTCATTAAACTACTATCCAAGGTGCTATTACAAAGACTGTAGTAATGATTCAGATCAGAATTCTAATTTCAAGGGAATTATAGTGCTAAAAGAACTGTAAAGATGTATACATATACCTAATACAAATAAAATAATATGTAAGTCAGTTAACTTTGAAAATTACAAAGGAGTGAAACTAGAAGTCATTTATATTTGTACAGTATATTGTAAAAATATGTTTTCCCATGCACCAAAAGATCACTGGTTCAATTCCTGATCGGAGCACATGGTCCATTGCAGGCTCGATCCCCAGTGAGGGGTGTGCAGAAGGCAGCCGATCAATGACTCTCTCTCTCCCTCTCCCTTCCTCTCTCTAAAATCAATAAAAACATTTTTAAAAAACGTTTTATAAAGTATATTTCATATGTTTTTATTATTTAAAGTGCTTCTCCAAGTAAAGCTGAGATAGAGTCACTTTCTTAGATACTTGTGGAAAATCAATGATAAAGATAGATTAGATTTTATGAAGATTTTTAAACCTACATACATATTTTGATCCCAGGTTTACTATTCACTGATATCAGTATAACTTAGTTAAGGTACTCTCAGAGTCTTAGGGGTGATGTGTGTGTGTGTGTGTGTGTGTGTGTGTGTGTGTGTGTGTGTAATGGAGATAATATCACTTGCCTTTCAATGCTCAACCAACTGAGCCATACTGGCCAGGGTGAAAATACTATTCTTTAAATTCAAAAAGTAGTCATTGTGCTCTGGTCATATAATTTTTTAGTTGCATGCCTTTTTTTTTTTTAAATGATTAGCCTTCATTCATTTCATTCAAAAATACTTATTGAGTACCTCCTCAATACCAGGCACTATTGAGATATTATCTCTTAACTACTTTTATCCTCTCATTACCTTGATCCTGTCAGATTCTTGATGAAATGGTCATATATGTAAAAGTGCTAAAAAAAACAACAAACCAACATTCTTGCCTTTAGTCTCTTTGCTCTAGCCTACCCACTTTTTCACTGTTGTCCAATGTTGCCCAATTTTGAGCTTTGATACAGCATCTTCTCTGAGATATTTTAAAGTGGTTTTTTTACTTGTGAAAAATGTCAAACATATAACAAAATGAAAAGGATTTTGCAATGGAAAACCTTATGTTCACCATCTAAATTTTACCATTACTTGTAAATATTGCATATCTATTTATGTATCCCTCTACCTACCTAGCTGTATTGAAATTTCTCTGGTGATTTTTTAGGACTTTTCTAAAAGATATTTAAATTAATTTGGAGGCCAGGAGTACAAATGCATTTCAAATATTTATAATTAAATAGCTTTTCTATTTACATTGCTCTGTTCCTATGAAGAATTTTATTTACCAGGTTGTTCATTATTTTGATCTTTTTGTACTATTTGTGTTCCTACCTTCATTTCTAACCTTAATTCATCCTATTGCATTTTCCTGAGAATGTCATCAGCTAATTTTTTTTCAATTTCACATTTAGAGTAGGTTCTTTATGGTAGTCCTTGTCTTTTTCTCCTTTTAAAATTAATAAAAAGTAATACTACTGTACATTTTGTGCCTAGTGGCAAACAGTGCAGCTAGAAGCTTTGTTTGATTAGAGAGAGATGCACAGGTCTTAAAATCTCAGGTATTTCAATACTTTCCATCAACTCCCATTTCTTTTTCTTAGCTGGGGTGTTTCCCCAGGACAGCTCATCTATTTAGAATGCCTTAGGAGTAAATACAATCCTTTACCTATGTTTGGTTAGAGTCCCTCAGCAATTGATTGATTTTCTCCATTATATAGTTCTATTTAGATTATATATTACAGAAATTCTTCAAAGTTTCTGGTTATTTGATGGTACTCTTCCCTATTTTCCAGTGCTGCTAAGTAGCTGGGTACTTTCTCATATTTTTTAAATCTCATATTTTTAGTGACTTTTAATCAAATAGAATTTGCCATTATGTTTTGTGTACTTCCTTAATATGCTGTGAGGACTGTATTCAGAAGTCTTTGAAAAACCAAATTATATTCATGATTATGTCTCTTAACTACTTTCATCCTCTCATTACCTTGATCCTGTCAGGTTCTAGAGTGACTTACAGATACTAAAGGCTCCAGCTTGTTTTGTTTCATTTTAAGAGATTTTCCACAAATTTTCTCTCTCAGAAATCATCTGAGTTTAAATTCAAACCACCCAAAATGTTATTCCTGTTTTAAAAATAAGGTTTTTTTTATTAAAGGGAGAGAGAGAAAGAAACATCAATCCACTGCCTCCCGCATGCACCCTTACCAGGGATCAAGCCTGCAACCTGGCCATGTGTCCTGACTGGTAATTGAACCTGCAACCCTTACAGTGCACAGGACAATGCTCAACCAACTGAGCCATACTGGCCAGGGTGAAAATACTATTCTTTAAATTCAAAAAGTAGTCATTGTGCTCTGGTCATATAATTTTTGAATTGCATGCCATTTTTTAAAAAATGATTAGCCTTCATTCATTTCATTCAAAAATACTTATTGAGTACCTCCTCAATACCAGGCACTATTCCAAGTACTGGGATATAGTGCTTAATAAGTAACACTGATGAGGCCCCAGTAGAGGAGACAAATTCTTCCTATATAATAAAAGGCTAATATGCAAATAGACCAAATGGTGGAACAACCAGTCGCTATGACATGCACTGACCACCAGGGGGGGCAGATGCTCAACGCAGGAGCTGCCTCCTGGTGGTCAGTACACTCCCACAGGGAAGCTGGGCTCACAGCTGGCAAGCGCAGCTGCAATGGCAGGAGCCTCTCCCGCCTCCTCGGCTGTGCTAAGGAGCAGTGAGCTGAGCAGTAAGGAGCAGCAAGCAGGTGGGCGGTAAGGAGCAAGGGGTCTTGGACTGCAAGAGGGATCCCGGACTGTGAGAGGGATGCTGAGGGGTCCCGGACTGCAAGAGGGTGCAGGCTGGGCTGAAGGACCCCTCCCCCCACCCCCCACCCCCCGGAGTGCACAAATTTTGTGCACTGGGCCTCTAGTAAATAGATAAGGAGCATATTAAATGGTGCTAACTGCTGTGGAGAATTAAGAGTGATATGATAGACAGAGTCTGGGTGACTACTCTAGATTGAGTGGTCAGGGAAGAGTTATCTGGGGAGATGGCATTTAAGCTGACACTTCAATAATAAGAAGCCAGCTATATGAATATGAGGTGGAGCATTCCAGGTAGTATAAAGTCCTAGAGTAGTAGGTAAGGAGCTTGGCCTGCATCAGGAGCAGAGAAGGCCTGCTTGGCTTGAGCAAAATGAATGAGAGTGGTAGGAGAAAAGTTGGTAGAGGCTGGGATCAGATCATGTACAATTATGTGGGTCAGGATGAGGTACTGGGATTTAATTTTAAGTGCTATGGGGAGTCTTGAGGAGATTTTAAACAGGGGAGTGACATGATCTAATTTACGTTAACATATAATCAAGATAGGGACATATAATGGAGACAACCAGCCAATGGTGAGAGCCTCTAACCAAACATAGGCCAAAGATTGTGTTTATTCATAACTCGGGTATACTAAACTAGAGGCCCAGTGCACGAAATTTGTGCACTCGGGGGGTGGAGGGGGTCCCTCAGCCTGGCCTGCACCCTCTCACAGTCCAGGACTCCTTGGCGGACATCCCTCTTGCAGTCCGGGATCCCTCTTGCATTCTGGGACCCCTCACTCCTTACTGCCCGCCTGCTCACTGCTCCTCACCACTGGGCTCACTGCTCCTTAGCGTAGCCCAGGAGAAGGGAGAGGCTCCCGCCACCGCTGCTGTGCTCACCAGCCATGAGCCCGGCTTTTGGCTGAGCAGCACTCCCCCTGTGGGAGCACACTGACCACCAGGAGGCAACTCCTGCGCTGAGCGTCTGCCCCCTGGTGGTCAGTGCATGTCCTAGCGACTGGTTGTTCCTCCATTTGGTCAATTTGTATATTAGCCTTTTATTATATAGGAAGGATAGCCCAGCTTTCCTGGAAAAACTCTAAGCCTCAGAAACAAGAAATAGGCCAAATTACCTTGCTTGGAATCCAAGCTCCACCATTTACTAATATACTAACTGTGTAACTTTGGGCAAATTATAAGATATCTTCCTGCACTGGTTTCCTCATCAGTAAAATGAAGATAATAATATTACCTAGCTTACTGGGTTGTGAGAATTGAACAATTTAGTACAAGTAAAGTACTGAGAACAATGCTTGACACATAGTAAGTACTTAATATTTAATTTTATTATTTCTTTCCTCTAGATATGGATTGTCTAACATAATAGCCACGTGTTTAGTGTAGCTGAAGTACTCAATTGTAAATCTTATTTAATTTTAATTAAATTTAAAAACATCTCTGATACAGGAAAAATTTTAAGTATGTTTTGAATAACTTAGTATATGAATCTTTTCCAACTGTAAATTTTATGAAATTTGAATACAGGTCAAGAATTTCTAATAAAAATTTAGCATCTGAATTGAGATAAACTATAACTGTAAATACACATCAGATTTTGAAGACATTATAAGAAATGTAAAGAATTCATTGGTTTTTATGATTGCTGGCTAACATGATAATATTTAAATATATTGTGTTAATTAAAATGAATACTTAAAATAATTTTCACATTTTTTAACTTTTTAAAACGTGACTACTAGAAAACTTCAACTGACATACGTGGCTCAAATTATATTTCTGTTGGAGGACACTGCTCTGGAGCATGAGGCTTGGGGAAGGGCAATGGAAGAAGCATATGGCCTGGGGGAGATACTTTTTCTAATTACACAAATACCCCTGGAGAATCCAAAAAACCTTCACCCAGTGGAGGCTCCTTTCCCATCAAATTCATTCTACTCCTACCCTCTTGCTTAAAATCATTGCCTTTAATGAGCCTGCCTTCACTGATAAAGTGTTTTGTATTCTTCAGATATGTCAGGGTGGGAAAAAAAGTTATGAATTAACTGCTCTGTGTTAAAGAGTATTGCACAGGTTAGACACCTATCAATGATTTTGATGAAGTAAATATCTGGAGTTCTCTGAACTAGTACTGCCATATAAAATTGTTCTCTGAAAAAAAGTCTACCACTAATCCTGTCCAATGAACCCCACAGAAGTAAAATGAAGAATTAAAGTAGATTTTAATTCAGGGATAAATTGCTGGGTTAAAAGCTGAGGAAGGTAAAAGGTGTTTTATTCCCTAAAAGCTAAATTTCTGGGATTAAAAAAACAACAACCTCAAAAAGCCATGCAACCATAAAGTTTTGTCTCTGAAGTGAAACGGACATTTTTCTTTTCTTCTCATGCTTCTTGGTTCCTGCTCTTTCCATGATTATATACGTACAAAGGTTTTCTGACTTGTTTAAAGAGGCATTATTCTCAGCAGTTAACACAAAAAAGATTCCTAGTAAATACTGAGTAACTCTTAACAAATAGTGCCGCTCTTCTGCCTTAGCTGTTTGGAATGCTTATTATATATTCTTTCTGTATCACCCACAAATAGCTTCTTTTTTTAAAATCTATGATATGCCCTAGCTAATACCAGTCAAAAATTATTCCATGCCCTCTCAGTCAAGTAAGTTTTCTAGAAAAGTGAGTCCTTTCCTTAGATTGCTATACTATTTTGGATTCACATAGACATATTTCACTGGATGGCCTTTTGGTCTTATTGTTACAACTAGATGCCCGGTGCATGAAATTTGTGCACTGGGGAGGGGGATCCCTCAGCCTGGCCTGCACCATCTTGCAGTCCAGGACCCCTTGGGGATGTCTGACTGCCAGCTTAAGCCCTCGTTCCTTACCACCCTCCTGCTTGCTGCTCCTTACCACTTGGTTCTCTGCTCCTTAGCGCTGCTGCAGAGGTGGGAAAAGCTCCCGCCACTGCCGCTGCACTCGTCAGCTGTGAGCTGGCTTCTGGCTGAGTGGTGCTCTCCCATGGGAGCACACTGACCACCAAGGGGCAGCTCCTGCGTTGAGCATCTGCCCCCTGGTGGTCAGTGAGCATTATAGTGACCGGTTGTTCTGCCATAACCAGTCACTTAGGCTTTTATTATCTAGATAGAGGCCCAGTGCATGAAATTCATGCACAGGGGTGGGGGGTCCCTCAGTCCAGCCTGCACCCTCTCGCAATCTGGGACCGCTGGCTCCTAACCGTTTGCCTGCCTGCCTGCCTGCCTGATTGCCCCTAACCACCTCTGCCTGCCGGCCTGATGCCCCTAACTGCTCCCCTACCAGCCTGATCACCCCTAACCGCCTCTGCCTGCCAGCCTGATCGCCCCTTAACTACTCCCCCTTGCCGGTCTGAGCGCCCCCTAACTGCCCTCCCCTGCCGGCCTTATCGCCCCCTAACTGCCCTCCCCTGCCAGCCTGATCCCCCCTAACTGCTCCCCCCTGTCGACCTGATTGCTCCCTAACTGCTCCCCACTGCCGGCTTGATTGCTCCCTAACTGCTCCCCCCTGCTGGCCTGATCACCCCTAACTGCTTCTGCCTCGGCCCCTGCCACCATGGCTTTGTCCGGGAGGAATTCCGGAAGATGTCTGGAAGATGTCCAGTCTAATTAGCATATTACCCTTTTATTAGTATAGATCAGCGGTTCTCAACCTGTGGGTTGCGACCCCTTTGGCGGTCGAACAACCCTTTCACAGGGGTCGCCTAAGACCATCCTGCATATCAGATATTTACGATTCATAAGAGTAGCAAAATTACAGTTATGAAGTAGCAACGAAAATAATTTATGGTTGGGTCACAACATGAGGAACTGTATTTAAAGGGCCAGAAGGTTGAGAACCACTGGTACAGATGAAGAAAGGTAGTCTCAGAGTTTCCCAACCAGAAATGGGTGTCAGGGTAATTGCCTGAGTAGCTCACAGGAAGACAGCTGATATGATAAATTTTCCTTATTTCAATAATTTTCCTTATTTTTCTGTGAAGCTATAAAATCAGATATTTGTAGAAGTGGATGATGAGGAAACAGAGGCAAGACCTTCCTGAGAAAGCACTATAGAGTTCTAACCTCCTAGTTTTCAGGTGAAGAATGTGAAGCCCTGAAGAGGGTGACTACTCAGTGACAAAGAATGAACCAGACAAAGTTTAGGTCTAAGTTACCTCTCAGATTCTTGATACATAGAAAACATAATGGTCTCAAATGTCTCCATGGCCTAAGCAGGGGAGGATTTAATCTAGTTCAGGGCTCTATGTCTAAGGAGGTAGTTTTCTATACAGGACTCGGTCCTATTAGACTCTAATAAAGTTGGTCTTGAGATTGCTGGTACCATGTAGCATAGACATCTTTTAAAGGTCTGCTTGGGCAGTATGAACCGATTTTAAAAAGTGGTAAATGAGTTAATAGTCTCTTATGGGTCCCCAAAGCCATATGAGTCTGACCTCAGATTTTAATTTTGTCACCATGAAAAGCTTTTATTAAGTAACTCCTGTCTGTAGATGGTGACATGCACTCAAATCTTCACTCTAGGAAACCTTGGGGAAATAAGTCACTTTTTTAGAAGCTTAATGTTCTGAATAGCTACAAGTTTATTCAATATACATTAAAACTTTATTTTAAAAATTATTTTAGGTGGAAAGTATTCTAAAATGGATTGTACCCTTTCTCCCCCCCACCCCCCTACTTCTTTTTAATTTAGTTTGTTGAGTCTAATTTGACCTTTTCTTAATGACTCAGACCCTTATAGTGTGTGTGTGTGTTTGTGTGTGTGTAAAGGATACAAAGTTCCATGGGCTTTTAGTAGTCTATTTCTAATTTTCCTTTTCCCACAGCCCATTTTTAGTAGATATTTTTTACAGAATATAAGGTTTTTCAGGAATGCATATTGTTATAAAAATACCAGGAATTAAGTTTGTGGATCCACAATAAAACAAAGATTTGAAAACCATTGTTCTGGGTAGCTCCTTCTTTATGCTAATAATAATTTCTTACATTTGCATAGTAACTATTTGCCAAGCCTCTTTACACATATATGGCCTATGATAAGTAAACTAGGGAAGGGATTGACTTCTTGTTGTTTTTAAACTATATATTAGGCAAGCATAATGGAACCTAAAAGAGCATGGATTTTGAAATGAGACCATCTTTAACTTTAGCCTTTCCATTTAGTAGCCATGTGACCCTGGATACCTTAATCTTATTTAATATCAGAACCTCGGCTTTTTTTTTTTAACCTAAAAATGTCAGAATTATTGGGTGCTTTAAATCAGGTAATAAAGATAAAAATGCCTAGTAGGAGCACCATGAATAAATCTCACAAACAAAATGTTGAGTGGAAGAAAGTGTACATAAAATATAGTACATGTGATGTAATTTTATTTTTATAGCATTCAAAACAGGCAAAACTAATCTACAATGATAGAAATCAAGGCATTGTTTACTCTTGGGTAGAGTAATGACTCAGAGAGGAAGCAAAAGGAGTACTTCAGGTGCTAGTAATGATCTCTTTCTTGGTTTGAAGACACATTGTAAAAGTTTGTTGAGCTCCGTACTTAGGATTTGTGTACTTTTCATTATGGGCATTATACTTTATTTTAAAGTGCTTAGCACAGAACCTAGCACATAGTTGGTTCCCTTTTTCTATGATGGTTCATTAAATTAACAATATGAAAGTTTATTTAGAAAAGTGATCTTAGCCTCCTTTCCTTGTAACCTTTCAGTTTCTTTGTTATGGTTCTCTTGTCTCCTAATCCCAGTTTTATATCCAGCATATTTATACTGATGGTAATCCTAATTGGTGTTGTTGAAGGAGTTTAGGTTAATCAGGCAAGGTGAAATTGAATGTCTGACCAGTGTGATTTAGGAGTAAATCAGGAATATGAATTTTTATTTGATGCTATCCTCTGATCATTATGTGATTTGATGTTCTGCTTTTTTTTTTTAATATATTTTATTGATTTTTTACAGAGAGGAAGGGAGAGAGATAGATAGTTAGAAACATCGATGGGAGAGAAACATCGACCAGCTGCCTCTTGCACATCTCCCACGGGGGATGTGCCCGCAACCCAGGTACGTGCCCTTGACCGGAATCGAACCCGGGACCTTTCAGTCCGCAGGCCGACGCTCTATCCACTGAGCCAAACTGGTCCTGGCTGATGTTCTGCTTTTTAAGTGGAGATTAAATTGATATTTTTCTAATTTGTATAATATAATTTTGTCTTATATCTACTTTAGTATTGAATGTTTTCATGGTGGGATGTTGGATTTACTCTTTTATTTCTGGCACTTTTAATGCAAGCCAGTTATAGTGTAGCAGGCTTTAAAATGGTAACTGTCAAACCTAACACCTTTTAGACTTTACATAGGTTCTTATCACTGAAAGAGAATCATACTTATTGGTTTTACCTTATTGTTTTTATTCTACAAGTATAGAAATAGAACTTGCATACTTGAGAATTTATGTAAGATTCTGTTGTAAAAACTTAGAATTGTTGAAAATTCAATTAAAAAAAACTGAGACTGTTATTTTTTCTACTAGGTAATGTTTGGGATATAAAATAAGCCTGACAGTCTCTGTTCTCAGGGAGGATGGAATCCTGTAAGGAGAGGTCTGTGAGGTAGGCAGAAATGAATTTATCTGCATTTGCTTTTGGTCTTTTGAGAGAAGGTTTCTGATACAGATATTAGCAAGACCCTCTAAACTACAGAGAACTTTGGTGATGATTGTATGGATGCCAATAGAGCCAATATACAGAGATCTGACTGACTTCTCAGTAATCAGTAATATGACAAAAAGTTAGGGAGGTGGGGAAGTACTCCCTATCAGATATTTATCTATATTAACTCATTAAAATAGATAATGCCATTTAACCCTCAAAGACCCTTTGGAGTAGACACTATTATTTCCACTTTAAAGATACATACATTGAGGCCCAGAGACAGTAACTTGTCCAAGTTTACATAGCTAGTGACAGAGTTAATATTCAAATCCAAAACCTATCTGTACCACTTGCTATATACAGATAGCCACATTAGCCAACGAAAGGATATGTCTATCAAAAGATAGCCTGGAAACATGCTAAATGGAAGGTCAGAGAGAAAATTGATAGGTTACATCTAGGATTATTCAGGAAAGGAAATGCTATGACTCTAATACTTAATTACTTGAAAGTCCCTGTGAACCTTTTTGTATTCCTGTTACAAATTGGTTGAATAGGACTGTCAAAATAGGACTGATGCAGATTCACCTGTTGCCTGTTTAATTTCTGTTTGTGTGTGGTAAAATATACATGCCATAAAATTTACCATTTTAATTCATTAAGTACATTTCAGTGTTATGTAGCATTCACTACTATCCATTTTTGGAACTTCATCATCATCCCAACAGAAACTCTGAACCTATTAAATCATAACTCTTCATTACCCACCCTACCAAACCTCTATGAATTTCCCTATTCTAGTTACCAAATATAAGTGCAATTGTACAATATTTATCCCTTTGATTTTGGCTCATTTCACTTAGCATAATGTTTTTAAGATTCATCCATGTTATAGCAAGTATTAGAATTTCATTCCTTTTTATGGCTGAATAATATTCCATTGTATGAATATACCACATTTGTTTATTGATGGACACTTGAATCATTTCTTCCCTTTGGCTATTGTGAATAATGCTGCTATGAATATTAGTGGACAGTGTTCATAGCAGCGTCAGTCCTTGCTTTCAGTTATTTTAGGTATATGCCTGAGAGTGGAGTTGCTAGATCATTTGGTAATTCTTTGTTCAACTCTCTGAGATTTTCCACAGCTGCACCATTTTTTATTCCCATTAGCAATTTGCAAGAGTTTTAGTTTCTCCACATCCTCACCAACACTTATTATTATTGTTTTTTTCATAATAGCCATCCTAATGGACATTAGTAAAGTGGTATCTCATTGTAATTTTGATTTACATTTCCCTAATAATTAATGATGTTGAGTATCTTTTTGTATGCTTATTGACCATCTGTATAGATAAATGGAGAAATGTCTGTTCAGTTCCCTTGCCTGTTTTTTTAATCGGGTTGTTTGAGGGTTTTTGTTGTTGAATTATAGAGTTCTATTTTTTTTAATTGTTAAAAATACGTTTTTATTTATTTCAGAGAAAGGAAGGGAGAGGGAGAGAGAGATAGATACATCAATTATGAGAGAGAATCATCAATGGGCCACCTCCTGAACACCGCCCACAACCTGGGCAGGTGCCGTGACCAGGAATCAAACCATAACCTCCAGGTTCATAGGTTGATGCCCAACCACTTAGCCACACTGGCTGGGCAATAGGAGTTCTTGTATATATTCTAAATTGATATTAATCCCTTATCAGATATATGATCTGCCAATATTTTCTCCCATCCTGTAGGTTGTCTTTTCACTCTCATGATAGTGTCCTTTGATACACAATGTTTTTCATTTTAATGAAATTCAATGTTTTAAGTGGTTTGCCTCTGCTTTAGATGTCATATCCAAGAATCATTGCAAATCCATGAGGATTTCCCCTTATGTTTCCTCCTAAGAGTTTTATAATTTTAGCTCTAATGTTTAGGTCTTTGATGCATTTTGAGTTAATTTTTGTATAGGGTGTAAGGAAAACATTCTACTTCATTTTTTTGCATGTGAGTATCAGGTTTCCCAGCATCATTTGTTGAAATGAGTATCTTTTTCCTATGAATGGTCTTGACACCTTTGTAGAAAATCATTTGACCATATATGTTAGGCTTTTTTTCTGGGTCCTCTGTTCTATTCCATTTGTCTATATGTCTGTCCTTATGCCCAGATCATACTGTTTTGATTACTGTAGCTTTGTAATAAGTTTTGAAATCAGGAATTGTGAATCTTCCAAATTCGATCTTTATTTTCAAGATTGTTTAAGGTATTTGGGATCCTTTGAAAGTCCATGTGAATTTTAGGATGGTTTTTTATATTTCTACAAAAAACGTCATTGGGATTTTTAAAAGGGATTGCATTGAGTTTGTAGATCACTTTGGGTATTATTGTTATCTTAACAATATTAGTCTTCCAATTTACGAACACAGATGTCTTTCCATTTATTTATGTACTAGAGGCCCAGTGCATGAAATTCATGCACTTGCAGAGGGAGGGTCCCTCAGCCCGGCCTGCACCCTCTCACAGTCCAGGAGCACCGTGATCCATCACCCCACAGAGGGAGGGGAGAGCCCGCCCACCCAGCCGGGGCTCCGTGATTGATCGCCCCACAGAGGGAAGCCCCACCCACCCACCACAGCCCGCCTGTTGGTGGCCTGGGCCTCCCTCTTTGGGGCAATCACGGAGCTCCCTGATCAATTGCCCCGCCAGCCGGTGGCCTGGGCCTCCCTTTGAGGGGCAATCATGAGGCAATGGCGGGGCCCCCTGACCAATCGCATTGCATCCGCCTTGGCTGGCCTGGCGCCAGTGCGTGTCATAGTGTGGTCGTCTGGATGGTTGTTCTGCTGTTCAGCCATTTGGTCAATTTGCATATTATGCTTTTATTATTATAGATTCTTTAATTTTATTTTAGTGTTTTGTAGTTTTCAGTGTATAATATTTTAGTTCATGTGGCTGTCATATTTCTCACAGTAAATTAATAAATGAACATTTCAGTTTACCCATTATTGTTCAATGGCCTATAGATCTGTCAAGATTCTTTTCTATTTATAACATAATTAGGATTCTGAATCCACAAAGCTGAGGGAAGGATCCTGGAAATTGGAAACCTAACCATATTGCTGCCCTTGGGAAACTATGTCTGGGTGTCCAGACTGCTGGTTTCCTCTGATAAAAACCTAATTTCACTGTCTGTCTTCTTTGGTCTACTGTAGTTTGTTCACATTTCTAATTTTTTCTATCTTTTGCTTCTAGATTTCTCCATCTTACTAAAGGAAAACGATTCCCTATTTGGTTTAGCTGATGGTACCATGCAAAAATCAGATCCTCGAAAAGGTCAGAACCTGTATTTATACATAAAAGAAATAGAGAGTTACCCTCTATTAGGCTGTGTATTAATGGATGTGTCACAAAAAAAACAACTAGAGTGAATAAAAGAATCTCACCCTTTCTTGCCAATTTATCCTGCAATTTTGACAAGTCCTGCATGTTATTTATGCAGCTCTTTATAGTTTGCAAAGTGCTCTTCAGAATTATTTCATACAGTCTTTACAGTAATCTTATGAAGTGGGTACTATTGCTATTTTTATTTCATGGAAACAATGAAGGGTTATGAGACTATTCAAAATTGTATTACTATGAATGGCAAGATATAGTCCTAGATCTTTTGCCTCTAAATCCTACCCTTCTCACATCATAAGTTCATAATCAGTATCCGAATTTAGTAAACATGTAAGTATGGAAGCTGTATGAACATTGGAAATAATGTATGTAAAAGTCTGTGAAAAAAGTTAAAGCCCCTTTATAGATGTAAAATACCATTAATAATTCAATATATCTTGATATTGAATGTCTAACATGATCTTTAGGATGACATAAAACGCTTCAGTATGTAATATGCCATTGTCTTAGTTTAGCAAACAAGGCTCTACACAAGTTGCTGCCTACCTACTTTTCTATTCTCATCTCAACCAGTTCCTGTCACTTATCTCTGTACCTTACCCTATTCTTTTACATCTATAATAAACTACTGGCTTTTGTCCTAACACACTATGCATTTCCAGGAAGTATGATGTGGCACCATTGATGCCAATAATCTTGTTCAAGAAGCAACAAAGAGAGTATGGCTTCTCTGCATTTTCATTAGCCGCTCATTGTTAGCTGCTTTGCTTGTTAAAGGAAATATTGATGTTCTCTAGAGGTTCTCTCTGCACTGCAGAGATGCATAATTGCTATAGAGAGAGTGGGGGAGGGACAGTCACTAAGGAGAGATTCGCTCCATCTTCTTTGTTCACATCTGCTGCATGCACAAGACAGGATTTATTGCTTTCTTGGCAAATGTGATTGCCTAGCTTGCCTCCCCCCGCCCCTCTTCTGGCGGATCATCCCAGAGGAATATTACCATCTCATTACACTCATCTATGAATGGAGCAAAATAAATGGAAAGCTGGAGGCAGAGGATCAGGTGAGAGGCACTAGGAATACTTGCTAATCAGAGAGTGGCTGATTAGTGGCACATCCCAGACCAGTCCTCTGTCTTATCTCCTGCCTCCCTGTAGCTTGTCATCCATGACCACAGTGGGACAGTTTGTTCTGCTCTCAACATTTCAATTTGATTTCTGTACATATCGGCTTAGGATTGTGGTTTATTAAAACCACAACTGTTATCTAACACTGAAAGACTTCTATCTTGTCATAATGGGTTTTCAGAAGTACATTTGATTCTTCTTTTTCCTACTTTTCAGCTTACATTTCTGGGGGAAACATTCTTCCTTCCCTGTTCTCTTCCTCCTTTCCCTTCCTCACCTTGTCTCTCATTGGAATGTGCATGTACTAGCAGATAAAGCCTGCATTATTTTCCAAGCTCTATGAATAATTTAAAACATAGTTCCTATGAACATCCTCTGTTTAACTTAATTTTACCTTATTAAATCCCAGACTATATCTAATCTTATTCAGTGTCCAGATCAAACTTCAGTTTTTACTGTAGTAAAATGGGTAGAAGATCCACATTCACATCTGGTTGTAGTTCTTCCCATGCTGGGCTATTTTGTGTTAGAAGCATTTGTAAGGTTTCTTTTTCATTTGTTTACTTATTTTGAGGAGAAAGACGGTGCTGTTAAGAGCATAGTTTTTGTTCAAATTCTGCCTTTTCTTCTGACTGTGAACTTTCAGAAAGTTAATCAACCTTCCTGGTATCATTTCCTTATTTGTATAAATGAATAATGACACCATACTAAGTGGTATCAAACAGGGGAGGATGGTCTTACTGAAATACTTAGCACAATATCTGGCACATAGTAAACACTTAAAAATAAGAGCTATATAATGTTAATAATTATTATTGCTATTTTAATATACAAGAGATAATTTACAACTGATTTTTTTCTTTTTTTAATATATTTTTATTGATTTCAGAGAGGAAGGGAGAGGGAGAAAGAGAGATGGAAACATCAGTGATGAGAGAGAATCATCGATCAGCTGCCTCATGCACGCCCCACCCTGGGGATCGAGCCCAAAACCTGGGGCATGTGCCCTGACCAGGAATCAAACCATGACCTCCTGGTTCATAGATCAGTGCTCAACCACTGAGCCACACTGGCTGGGCTGATTTTATTTTATTTTTTTTCCTCTTTTTTATTGATATCAGAGAGGAAGGGAGAGGGAAAGAGAGATAGAAGCATCAGTGATGAGAGAGAATCATTGATCGGCTGTCTCCTGCATGCTCCTTGATCCTTACTGAGGATCAAGCCCACAACCTGGCATGTGCCCTTGTCTGGAATCAAACCTGGGACCCTTCAGTCTTCAGGCCGATGCTCTATCCACTGAGCCAAGCCAGCTAGGGCTGATTTTCTTCTTAATATCACAATATATGAAGAATTTTTTTCTTGCTTCAAGGTATGACCTATTGTAATTGTTTTGTCACATTTCAAAAGGATGCTTCCATAGCCTTGTATATTTTTCTGTTATATATATCTTTATCTCAAAGGTTTCTAATACTAGAATCTTTACGTTCTCTAGATCTGCACTGTTCAATATAGTAGCCACTGAACATGCATGTATTTAAATTTAATGAAAATTAAATACAATTAAAAATGCAGCTTTTCAGTAATTCTAGACACATTTAGGTGCTAAATAGCCACATGTGACTAATGGCTACTCATTAGACAATACAGATGTAGAACATTTCCATTATCACTGACAGTTCTATTGGACAGCACTGCTTTAGATGTCCCTAGTCTATGCTCCTGCACTCTTCTCAGAAATCAAAAGAGGTTATATTTTCTAGGATGTTGCAAAGACTCCTGTCTTAATGTTTCAGGGCTCTGGACATCAAAGGACCCAGATTACTCTTCTTACTCCAGCCCCTTAGTTGCATTACTGTATTTTGAAATAAACAAGAGGCATTTTCACTTCCCCCAAGTAGATCACATTACCATAACTTTTAAAGGTCCCAGTCAAAACTTATGTTTGTCCTAATATTGTGAGTATTAGAATCCTTAGGGGCTAACTAGTAACAGGAGGTTCTAATGTCCTTTTTGTAAGTACATTATATTATTCAGATTCTGAGTTTTCTCTCTGAGAAAGGTAGTAAACAGCAAGTTTTTCCTGAATAATCTCTATTATCTGTATTTTGCACTTTGTATTATGCACTTTTAAAGTCATTTTTTCATTTGTTCTTCACAACAACTTAGTGAAGCAAGTAGCATTAAGATTGTATTCCTGTTTTACTGATTAAAAAACTGAGGCTCAGTACAATTAATTATTTGCCTAAGTACTTCAAGGAAAAATAAAGTTGATATTCAAAACAGGATAAAATATAACTTCAAGCTCTGGCCGGTGTGGCATATACCTGGGTTGCAGGTTCGATCCCTGGCCCCAGTCGGGGCTGTATGCAGGAGACAACCAATTAATGTGTCTCTCTCACATCAATGTTTCTCTTTCTCTCCCTTCCCTTTCCTTCCTTCCACTCTCTCTAAAACAATCAATGGAAAAAATAATCCTTAAGTGAAGATGAACAAAAAATAAATTTAACTTTCAGTTCAATATTTTGTTTTGTTTTTATTTTGTAAAAAAAAGATTAAAGGTTCTTTAGAGCAACTTGGAAACTGACGACTGTTGTATGAAGTACTCTCAGAGAATTACTACAGCCTCATTTGTCCTATGACCATGTGTATTAGACAGGGAGGGCTGCCATAACAAAATACCACAGGCTGGGTGGCTGAAACAGCAGAAATTTATTTTCTCACAGTTCCTAAGGCTAGAAGTTCAAGGTCAAGGTGTTTGCAGGGCTGGTTTCTGGTGAGGCATCTCTCCTTGACTTATAGATAGGTGTCCTCATCTGGCCTTTTTCTCTGAATGTCTTTGTAGAGGGAGCGAAGGAGGAAGGAGAGAGGGGGAGAGAGAGATATCTCTGGTATCTCTTTCTCTTCTTATGACACCAGTCCTGTCAGATTAGAGCTCCACCCCTATGACCTCATTTACCTTTAGTTATTTCCTTAAAAGCCCTATCTCCATATACAGTCACATTGGAGATTAGAACTTTAGCATATGAATTTTGTGGGAACACAGATCAGTTAATTACATCATGTTAATGGTGTTTGAATATCTTTCGATTTTTCTGGCTTAACCTAATTAATTGGAAATTATATTTATACTAGAGGCCCGATGCACAAAATTCAGCCTGGCCTGCATCCTCTCCAATCTGGGAGGTCAAACAGACCTCCCCAATCTGGTTTAGGCCCCATAGTGATCGGGCCTAAACTGGCAGTCGGACATCCCTCTCACAATCCGGGACCGCTGGCTCCTAACCGCTCGCCTGCCTGCCTGCCTGATTGCCCCTATCCTCTTCTGCCTGCCAGCCTGCTCACCCCCTAACCAATCCCCTGCTGGCCTGATTGACGCCTACCTGCTCCCCTGCTAGCCTGATCATCCCCAACTGCCCTCCCCTGCTGGCCTGGTCACCCCCAATTGCCCTCCTCTGCCGGCCTGGTCGCCACCAACTGCCCTCCCCTGCCGGCCTGGTCGCACCCAACTGCCATCCCCCACAGGCCTGGTTGCCCCCATCTACCCTCCCCCGAAGGCCTGGTCGCCCCCAGCTGCCCTCCCCCGCAGGCCTGGTCACCCCTAACTGCCCTCCCCTGCTGGTCTGGTCACCCCCAACTGCCCTCCCCTGCCGGCCTGGTCACCCCCAACTGCCCTCCCCTGCCGGCCCGATTGCCCACAACTGCCCTCCCCTGCTGGCCTGTTCACCCCCAACTGACCTCCCCTGCCGGCCATCTTGTGATGACATCACAAGTGATACCACCTAGGCTTTTATTATATAGGACTAGAGCTCGGTGGCACAAAAATTTGTGCACTCAGGGGGAGGGAGGGTCCCTCAGCACGACCTGTGCCCTCTCACAGTCTGGGACCCCTCAGGAGATGACCACCTGCTGGCATAGACGCGCTCCCCGGGGGAATTGAGCCTAAGCGGTCAGTCAGACATCCCTTCTGGCAGCCCAGCAGACTTCATGAGA
>NW_005871085.1:2186976-2199212 GCF_000147115.1 Myotis lucifugus
CTGCTGTACTGGCAGCCGTCAGCCTGGCTTGTGGCTGAGCAGAGCTCCTCCCATGTGAGAGCGCCCTGACCACCAGAGGGCAGCTCCTGCATTGAGCGTCTGCCCCCTGGTGCTCAGTGTGTGTCATAGTGACCAATCATTCCTAGTCGTTCTGTTGTTAGGGTCAGTTTGCATATTACCCTGTTACTATATAGGATAGAGGCCTGGGGCATGGGTGGGGGCCAACTGGTTTGCCCTGAAGGGTGTCCCGGATCAGGGTGGGGGTCCCGCTTGGGTGCCTGGCCAGCCTGGATGAGGGGATGATGGCTGTTTGCAGCTGGTCACACCCCCTTCAGGGTGGGGGTCCCCACTGGGGTGCCTGGCCAGTCTGGGTGAGGGGCTGAGGGCCGTTTTCAGGCTGGCGGGTGACTGAAGCTCCCAACCTCTCCTTTTTTTCTTTTTTCTTTTTTTATTCTGGGATTTATTTACCTTCTATGGCTGTCACTGGAGCTGAGAGCCGGCTTTAGCTCTGAGGCTCGGCTCCAGCTCTGAGACCTCGGCTGCTGAAAGCAGGTATCTGGGCTTTGTTTAGCTTCTATAATTGAAACACTGTTGCAACTCCAGCTCTGAGGCCCGGCTGGCTGAAAGCAGGTTTCTGGGGATTGTTTAGCTTCTATAATTGCAACATAGTTGCTTAGAGTGCAGCTCAGAGCTGGGCGGCGGCAGGCGGGAAACCTTGGCTTCCTCCATCACTGGAGCAAGCAAGCCTCCTGTTCACTTCAGCTGCCTGGCTGCCGACCGCCATCTTGGTTGGCAGTTAATTTGCATATCGCCCTGATTAGCCAATGGGAAGCGTGTTGGAGGTATGGTTAATTACCATGTTTGTCTATTATTAGATAGGATTATACATTTTCATGGAAACAAATGTAGCAAGTATCTATATTCTTTATCTCTGCAGATATTGAGGCTTAGATAAATTAAACCTGTGGTACTTACTGTAAGGTACTGTCTAACACTGAGATCGTCTAATAAGCAAAAAAATTGTGTCTGTCCTACTTTTTTAATAATGTAGCCTATTTTTTTAATAACTAAAAGTTTCAGTACTTTACATGGTAATAAATGTCTCCTCCTTTCCCACCCCAACTTTACAGATGGAGAAATTAACGTACAGAGAAACTGACTTGTCAGAGGTCAGAGCAAGGTATTGGTGAATCCAGGGATAAATCCCAAACTTCTTAACACCTTGTCCAGTTTTTAGATCATTGACTATGCAGCCTAGTGGTAAGTATCTTTTTACCCTCCTGACTTGGAGGTAAGAGGGATTAAGAGCCTTAGCAAGGATTGAATTTAGATAATTTCTCACTACTAGTTAGATTATTCATTATCCTTTTCTGTTAGCCATGATGTCATTTTTGTCATTAGCATGAATTTTCCAGGTCATGAAAGGAGGTTGGAAGTTTTGCTTTTTTTTTTTTAAATTTTCAATTATAGTTGACATTCAATGTTATTTATTTTTATATATATTTGTATTGATTTCAGAGAGGAAGGGAGAGGGAGGGAAAGATAGAAACAGCAATGATGAGAGAGAATCATTAATCGGCTGCCTCCTGCATGCCCCCCACTGGGGATCAAGCTTGCAAACTTGGCATGTACCCTGTCCTGGAATTGAATGGTGACCTCCTGGTTCATAGGTCAACGCTCAACCACTGAGCCATGCCGGCTGGGTGGAAGTTTTGCTTTTTATTTAAATACTTAAAAATAATTCTGTAATGGTTCAACTACACTAGAGATTATTATTAAGAAAGGAAAGAAAGAAAACCTATTTAATGAATTTTTTCTCTGTGTTAGATACCATGCTAGAAACTTTGCATTATGTTATTTTACTTAAACTAGAGGCCTGGTGCACGAATTCATGCACGGGTGGGGTCCCTCGGGGTGGTCTGCGGAGATCGGGCCCCAGCTTGTGCCCCCAGCCCCGCAGCCCTGCAGCCCTGCCTGGCACCCAGCCTTGGCCTGGCGCCGCCCCCTCACCTGCTCCACCATCTCACTTGCAGGGTGATCGATCAGAGCCAGGCCCTCTGCCTGGCTCCCTCAGTGCCTGGGAGCCGGGTGGCAGCCCCGCCCGCGTTGCCCCTGCTGGTCACCATCTGCGGGGCGATCAGCGGGGCAATTGGGCCCTCGCTCACACCCACCTTGGCCTGGCGCCTCCCGCTCACCTGCTCCACCATCCTGCTGTGGTCCCACTCTCATCGGGGCCCATCAGGGCCAGCAGCACCTCCACTGCCACCCACTGCCAGCGCTACGTCGCTGATGCCCACCATGTTTCGCGCTGCCCCCTGGTGGTCAGTGCACATCATAGCGAGCAGTCGAACTCTCAGTCGAATGACCACCCAAGGGAACAATTTGCATATTAGGCTTTTATTGTATAGGATGTCCTTAAAACTTATAGCCATTTCTGGAAGGTATACATTCTTACCATTTTATAATGATATTTTTAATAATATTAGTTGAATTAAATAGACAGGTATCTTATAAAATTCAGAGTTTAAATTCTAGTAAAATTTGAGATTTGTGAAAACTAAGAACCTTCTCTGAAATATTTAAAGCTAAAATCTCTTTATGTTTAAGCATAGTTTCTAAGGTGGATGATTTGTCCGATATTAAGTCAAGCTTGCTCTTTCACTTGACACTAAAATCATATTTTCTCTAAAGTCTTCTTCTGTCTCTACATCTGAAATAGTTATAATTCTTTTAATCACTAAGGAGGTTGAACAACCAAAGCCATGTGTAAAGCAAGGGTGTATATGGGCCTTGAGAACCAAGGTCCCATAGGCCATAGGTATATTCTCTCCTCCATCCCTCACCTCTGCTTCTCTGCCCATCGACTTCTTGATACTTGTAGATCTGCATTCTCCATTATAGTAAAAAATATAGCCACTGATACTAACTATATTTTACTTCTCTTATCATGCTCCCTTCTGCTTCAGCCACACTGAACTTCAGTTGTCCAGCATGGCATTGTCCAATATGTATTTTTCTTCCTCTTATAGATTAAAGGACAAGTGCCTTGTTATAGATGTCTGTATCTAAGTATCAGTCTCAATGTCAAAATTGTTTTTATGAAAGCATGCATTTAAATATTGACTTCTTAATACATATAATTTTTCTCTCATTGTGTAACTATTTTTGAGTTTGGTTAAAAAGACAAACTTTTTTTTTCTTTTTTTGAGTGGTTGCTTTGTGCCAAGTCTCAGCAATATTGACTAGCTTAGTAATATTTAGTTCTGATACTCTGTGACAGGCATAGAAATAGGAGGTAGAGCTGTTCCTGTACTCTCCTTGGGGATGTTAGCAGAAAACTATTGCAAAATAACAGTTGTCCTTGACCATGATGAATAAATAGGACTCTTTCAAATAGAGAAAGAGGGAAAAGTCCAGAGATATGAAACAGTATGACATGTTTGTTATGTTTAGATAGAGTTTAGGACTTGAGAGATAATGCAAACTTAACTCAGATTAGGAGTAGAGGAGATGGCCATTTTAGAGGTAGAACTGATATAATTTGATAACCTAGTTGATTTGGAAGGCCAGGGAGTTCAAACAATTAAAAAGGATTTCAGGTTTCTGAATTGTTACTGTTAACTGGGAAAAGGACTACTAGAGAAGAAATACCCTGCCTGGGAAAAGGAAATAAAACAAAACTAGTTATTTAAAAATAGTAGCTACATATACTCTGAAACATGGCCATTATTCTTAGAATGCTTGAAAAGTTATATGACTAGTTCCTTTTTAAAATTTTTTTAAAATATATTTTTATTGATTTCAGAGAAGAAGGAAGGAGAGAGAGAGAGAGAGAAACATCAATGATGACAGAGAATAATTGATCAGCTGCCTCCTGCATGCCCCTCTCTGGGGACCGATCCAACAGAACTTACTGATGGATTGGATGTGCCTTGACCGGAAATCAAACCATGGCCTCCTGGTTCATAGGTCGACGCTCAACCACTGAGCCACACTGGCTGGGCACTAGCTCCTTTTTTAATATATGGAATTCTATCAGATGCTGTATTATGTTCATTTAGGAATTGATACAGGGACAGTTATCTAATCCATTGAGTAATTTATGGTGATGCTTTAAAATTAAGCATTTTGTAAAGTAGTTTGTTTTCTCTCCTTTTCTTCTTTGTGTGCTGCTTTCTAGGTTCCACTAGTTTGTGCCAGGAGTTTCAAATATTCTCAGAAGTTCCTTTTTCATTGTTTTGAATTGAACTTTATTTGGTACCTTTCAACTGAGTTAAAGTCATTTTGTTCATTTTTCTTCACCATTGAGTCTGGCTTTTGTTTTTTGTCTTTACTAAGGTATTTCTTCTAAACTGCATTAGTCACTTTGAAATACTGTTTTATTAATGATCTTGCAACCTCATTTCTATTTATTGTGGCTTCATGACGCAATTTTACATATACTGGTAGCTCATCTTTACTTAAGTCATATAGTACTGAAAAATTGTATAAATAAATGCACTATATATTGGTATATAATTTTTAAAAATACATTCCTTCTAATTATAAAAATAATTGTGAAAAACTTTAAACATAAATTCAGTTATGATACCCTAATATCTTTTGTCTCTGTCAGCAATTTTTAAGCCTGATAAACTTTGTAAATTTTAATAATTATTTAGAGGAGAACAGACATGGCAAATTACTGGAAAGACAGGGGACCTCAAACCAGGAGTGAAGGCACATACTTGGAGTGGAACACTGACCACTTCGACTGGAATGTGGTTGAAAAGGGAAAAGTCATAACACATAAGACCAGAGGAGTGACAGGAGCCAGATCCGGCATAGCTTTGTAAGGTATCCTTAACTCAGTGTGAAGCTGTTGGAGGTCCTCAAGCAGATAAATGACATTTTATGTTTTAAAAGGATGCTCACTTTAACTCCTGTGTGGAGAATATGTTGGAGTAGGGCAAGAGTAGAAAAAGGAAAAAACAAGTTAGCAGGCTGTTGTAATTTTCCAGGGCGGAGGTAATGGTGATTTGAACTACAGTGTGAATGATGAGATTAAGAGCAGTGGATGGATTTGGGATAAGGGCCAACAGAACTTACTGATGGACTGGATGTGCGTGTAAAGGAAATAGAGGCATCAAGGATAATTTCAAGGATATTTGGCTTAAGCAACTAGGTGATAGAGATGCCACTTACTGGTTTGGGGAAGACAAAAAGAGGAACAGGTTGGCAAGATAGGCCATTTTGTTTTAGTCAGACTGTTTCAATCTGTTCAGTTTGAAATATCTGATTGATAACCATGTAGAGATGGTCTGTAGGTAATTGTATATTAAGTGT
Source organism: Myotis lucifugus (assembly GCF_000147115.1). Taxonomy (NCBI): domain Eukaryota; kingdom Metazoa; phylum Chordata; class Mammalia; order Chiroptera; family Vespertilionidae; genus Myotis; species Myotis lucifugus. Next base: position 2,192,302 of record NW_005871085.1, read on the forward strand.
GGAATTCCAAGAAGAGGTCAGTGCTGGAAATAGGAATTTGGGAGTTATCTTACTGGAGTAGTGAGCAGAAAAACCCTATTTGAATGAGGCGATAATGTAAGAAAGAAGGCAGTGATTATAGACAACTCTTAAAATAAGTTTTCCTTTTTTTCCCTTTTTTGTTTAAAGAAAAAAAAAGAAGTATACCTCTTTATACCTAGTGAAATATTTTGCTTTAAAGCTTACTTTATCTGATCCTAATAAACTACTTCAGCTCATTTTTGTTGGCAGTATTTTTTTGGTATATTCTTTTGTTGTTCCCTTTTTTATATTTGAGGTTTATCTCTTGTAAATAGCATGTTTTGTTTTTTAAAATATAATCCAACCATATTTGTTGGATTTTAATTGGAATAATTAAAACATTTCATTTTCATTGGAAAAAAATAAAGTAAGTTTTCCTATGAAGGAGAGAAAAATTGAAGGACATAGCAGGAGAGAGATATATCAGATTAAGAGGTGGTGTTTGTTGGATTTTTGTGTTTATTTGTTTTGATAGGTGAAGGAGTAGTAAGAATGCTGATGCAAATGATCTATTAGAAGGGCGGTATTTGCAAAGCCCTACGAGGAGGAAAAGAAATGAGATCTGGAGCAAGAATTGAGGGTTGACTTTTGATAAAAACAAGGACACTTTATCCAAGGCAACAGGAGAACAGTCAGAAAGAATGATGAATAAGTAGCTTCATTCATTCACCAAATGTTAACTGAGAACCTGCTACTATACTATGCAATGGGGATACTAGTATACCACTAAATAAGATGTGTACCTTTCTGAAATGAGCAGCATGTAGAAGGTTCCTATCCCTTTTTGTTGTTTTCTCAATGAACCCTGAATTAATGTACTCTCCTAAGGGCAAAGGTGAGGGAGGGAATATTTGGAGTATGCGTAGAGAGAAGGGCATATGAATTTGTTTTTTGGAAAGTAGAAAAGCAAACTTAGTAGAGAATGTGGTGTGATTTGCAGATGGTGTTAAGTAGCATTTGAGAGTTATGGCCATGAGTTTAAAGTGAGACCAGTAAACTTGCATTTGTTTTTCTTCAGTAATGAACTGTTGGGATAGGCATGGTATAGGTGGATAAGTGGCTTAAACCAGTTAGGATTGAGGCTTGGAGGGGGTCCAGAGTGTTTGCAGGAAGTGATTTTAATGAGAGATCATGGAATCTGAGCTGGGTAGGAAGAGAAGTGAAAACGTGATGGGTGATTAATGGTGAGAAAGTGGTAGATGGTCAGTAGACGAATCTAAATTTTCAGACAAGGAAAATGTATTTCCATTATATAAGTTATGTATCCTCTTTATAGAAAAATTTAAAATATATGAGATTAGAAAATAGAAAGGGGGAAAAGACTACAGATAGGGTGATTTAAACAATACAAATTTATTTTCTCACAGTCCTGGAAGCTGGAAGTCCAAGATCAAGGTTTCGGACGTCATTTTCTTTCTGAGTCCTCTCTCCTTGGCTTATAGACATCTGTCTTCTCCCTATGTCTTTTTTTTTAAATTTTATTTTATTGTTTAAAGTATTACAGATAGTAGTACATATGTCTCCTTTTTTCTTTTTTTTTTTTTTTGCCCCATTGACCTTCCCCTGGCCTCCCCTACCCCCCCCCACCCCACCCCTGGCACATGCCCTCACCCCACCCCCCCAGTGTCTTATGTCCATTGGTTTTGCTTATATGCATGCATACAAGTCCTAACCGGTTTGGCTCAGTGGATAGAGCACCAGCCTGTGGACTGAAATGTCCCAGGTTTGATTCCGGTCAAGGGCATGTACCTTGGTTGTGGGCACATCCCCAGTAGGAGGTGTGCAGGAGGCAGGTGATCGATGTTTCTAACTCTCTAGCCCTCTTCCTTCTTCTCTGTAAAAGATCAATAAAATGTATTTGAAAAAAAAAATCCCTGTGTCTTTACATCATCTTTTCTTTGTCCCAGTCTCTGTCCGAATTTTCTCTTCTTATATGAATGTCCGTCATACTGGATTAGGGCCCACCCTAATGACCTAATTTTAAGTTAATTACCTGCTTAAAGACACTCCAAATGGTCACATTGAGATACTAGGGAGGATTTCAACATGAATTTTGGAGGGACACAAATTAGCTCATAACAGGGGTGTTCTTTGTCATTTCTTACATAATTGTTATTTTTCCATGAATATAATTTTATCCCATATTTTAACAGATAACATTATAACCTAAACATTTTCCTGTTTTATTGTTTTGCCTTTGTAAAAGTTTAAGAGCTGCAAAATACGTTGTCAAGTGAATGTATTGGAATAACTTAGCCTTCTCTTTTCAACATTTATGTATTTCCTCCCCCCTTTTTTGTTATTTATAAACATTACGGAAGCTTTTAAAATAAAAACCTTTTTTTCTGTATCTTGAATTATTTCCTTAGAATAGAGTCTAAGAAGTACTTTGTCAGAAACTATTAATACATACTCCTCAATTGGAGAAGTATTGAATCTTATATTTTCTTTGCACATGACTTCTTTTTTTATTTCCCACAGAAATAGACTGGAACGATGTTAGAAAACACAAATATGGTCATCTGTTGGAGTCTGCATCCCAATATCAAGGTAAGAAAAATATTCTGTTTAGCATGGAAGACTTATCTGGCATCTCTTACCATAAAACCTTTGAGTGTACAAAATATTCACTGGTTAAAACAAAAGCAAATATTGTCATTTATAGAGGTATCTGTCAAAAGCAATATGCTTTGTTTTGAACTGGAAATTTTAGTACAGATAATCCCAAATTAGCTCCATAGCTTTAGGCATAGTTGGTTAGCTTCTCTGGACTTCCATAGTTTTTAAGAGGCTTGGGTGGTATACCAGTACTTCTACAACTATTACTACTAAACTTAATGTCTTTTAAAATGAGAGAGTTGGAACTCTCAAGCCCTCGTTTTACCCCCCGATCTTCACCTTTCTATCATTTTGGGATGTTTGTCATGATGACTTATGCTATAACATTTTTTTCTTTAATAGAAGCTACTGACATCCTGGAGTTAGGTAAGATATTTTTCTTGTGTTTCTGTTACTAAACCAGTGATTAGATTATAACTAGGAAAAGAATTCCATGTGTCTATCTAAAACTAGTGGATCCTGTGCTCTTATCTACATAATGAGCCCATGTAATTCATCTCTGCTGCTATGTCAAACCCTCTTTATCAGGAGGCCACAGACCAAGCTAACAAAAACGAAGAGGGTGGGATTTAATTACAAGGAGCATGGGAACTGAACCAAACTGGAAGTAACCTCATAATTTACTAAATCCAGAACTAAAACAAACCCCCACCATCCATACATAAGAATTTGGTGGGATTTTCCCCAAAGAAATTATTTATGAGAGATATTGAACTGAAATGAAACCTAAGGATTTTCTAAATTTTTAACTAAATAAAAACTAAAATATTAAAATATCAAATAACAAGAGTCAGGCTAATATTGCATTTGGTTTTCATCCCTGCATAGTATACTTTAGGAGTAGGATTTGAGAAATATTGATATTGATATTTCTCTATCAGCCTTCAAGGTTCCTATATAAACATCAGTCTTAACTTCTTAGAGTTCTTTAAAATTTTTCTACATATTACATGTATATTGATAGCCCGATGCCTTTATCGATTTTTATTCAAGTATTTTTATATATTTTGTTACTGCTACTTCATTTGTTCAGCTCTGTTATTGTCTATTTGCTTCCTCCACCTTTTCTTTTAATAACATTACTTTCACTGCCCACTGATAAAGATAACATAAAGTAGTAGAACACTAGACTAGGAGCCAGAACTTCTGGGTTCTTTGAAAGCCAACTCTGCCTCTTAGAAATTTTGTGACTGTGATCCTTAGTTTTTAGACTTGTCAAACAGGGATAATAATCCATCCTGCCTACTTAACAGTGTTGTTAAGAATGTTACATAAGCTAAATGGATGTGAAAACATCTTGAATACTTAAATACTTTTCAGTGTTGGAGGATTATTATTTTAATGCTATTTAGCAACTATCCCAGGTGTGAATTTACTAACTAGTCCAGAAAAGAGAAGGACTATTACTTGCTTGCTTCTTTTCATTCACTCAACTTTTATTTAGCCTTTATTAAGTTCCAGGTACTTTGTTAAACAGTGATGATTTTTAAAAATTAATAAAAGATAGCCCCTATCCTTACATAAGTAATTATGATAAAATGTGATGAGCATGAAAATAAAGGTGTGAATATGATGTTATAGGAGACAGGGATATGGATGGATTTCTTTACCTGGGAAGACAGGTAAAGCCAGAAATTATTTTTTTGGTTTGGTGTTTTATCTTTAGATGATAAATTAACAGATATCAAGCTATTGATCTAAAAATCTTATGAACAGTGTTTTTGAGAATGAACTATGTATCTCAAAAATTTAGCTTTGGACATTTTAGAATAACTGGGTTTTATTAATGCTGGATGTGCCACAACTTATTAACCATTTGAAAGTGCCAAGAATACATAGGATTGAGGGTATGACTTTGAAAAGAACTTGCTCTATCAGATACTTAAATTGATTATGAAATTATATGAAACAAAGTATTCCAGGTGCTGGAATAGACTGATGGGAGGAACAGAATATAGAGTCCAGAAATAGATCCAAGTATATATAAGAAATTAACATATGATCAATGTAACATTGTAAATCAGTGGACAAAATGATTTATTCAATAAATGATGTTAAAGCACACTTATTGAATAAAGATGAAAAAGAAAGCTCCATGTTTGCCTCATTTGTCTCACAGAGTAAATTCCAAATAGATAAAACATTTAAATGTTAAAAAAAAAAAGAAACCTGAGAAATCCTAGAAGAAAACATGGGTTAATACTTTATTATATTGAAGTAAGGAAAGTATGATATGAAAACTAGAAGCCATTAAAAAAAAAAAGGTTGAGGAATATAAGGGCAAATCCTATCAGACTGAGACAGGGGTGGGCAACCTTTTTGTGAGTGCGTGCCAAAACCAGCAAAATCTCTGACTCAAAATTCTTCTGCGTGCCAACCCTAATTTTTTGAGAACATGTTACGCCTACTTGATCTCTCTTAAGGTGTACGTATGTGAAGAACCTTGAAGAAATAATAAAATTCATTCGAGCGACAAAAACACAGTATATGATGATGAAAAATACATTTATTTTTAATATATACATGTTATGTAAAATTATTTATTTATCTAAGATGCACCTACACTGAATTTATCTGAAAAATAAAAAAGTCGATATTAAGAAAAAAATTGTAAATGGAAGATTATAGGAGAGGGTTTCGCGTGCCAGCAAAAGTTACTAGTATGCCATGTTTGGCACGCGTGCCAGGGGTTGCCCACCCCTGGACTAAGACAAATGTCTTCAACATATATGATAGACAAAGGACTGATATCATTAATATACTAAGAACTCTTAGAATCTTGAATAAACAGAATACCTCAGTGAAAATGGCAAAATAAAATAAGTATTGACTAATAAGCCTAAAAAGATCTTTAACTTTATTAGTAATCAAAGAATTGCAAATAAAAGCATGTGTATTTTCTTTTTTTCCTCACTAAAATTTATCAAAATTATGGCAATGGTTGAAACAGTTTTTGCAAGGAACATAGTCTCATGTACTATTGGCAAGAATTGTATTATAATATAAAATATGCATAGTCTTTGTTCATTAATATCACTTTTAGGAATTTACCCTGAGGAATTAATCTTAAAAATGGTAAAAGATGTGTGCACAAAGACAGATACTCATCAAAAAGTAGAAAACACTTAAATGACCATCAGTAGTATTCAACAAATACTGCTGTTAAATTATGTAAATTATGATACATATAAACAGTGGAACACTTTTCAGACAGTAATCTTGGAGTAGAATTTCTGGTCTAAAGACTATGAGTTACAAGAAGGCAGACTTTGGCTGACTATAAAAGTTAAAGTCTGTTGTCTGTGTCCATCTGTAATACTATCAACAATAAAGATAAATTTTTTAAAAAGTTAAAGTCTATCCATTTGTACCATTAAACAATAGCAAATAATGAGTTTCTCATCATTATAGTATTGAAGGAGAGGCTGGAGGAACCTTTTAGGTCTTAATTTTTCTATCACTTCATCAACATTCCTTTCTTGACCATCCTATCTAATTTGCCAACACATTCTCAGCACTCTCTTTTCCTCTTACTTTGCTTTATTATTTCTTTATTTGAAAAGGTCCAGGAATTATATAATTATTATCTAGTATCTGTGTTACCCTTGGTACCAACTGATATATATTATTTGTTTATTTATTGCCTCTCTTCCCCTTTAGAATGTAAGCTTCTTGTGGGCAGAGACTTTGTCTGCTTTGTTCTTTGCTATGTATATATCACCAGTGCCCAGAACCAGGTTTGGCATATAGTAGGTGTTCAATAAATATTTGTTGAATGAATAACTATTAGAGAAAGGGATTCATAAATTCAATTAAGTGGATCTCTTGTACTTTACATTTTGGGGGATATTATTTATACTAATAAAAGGGTAATATGCTAATTAGACCAGATGTCTTCCAGACATCCATTTGGACGTCCTTCTGGGCAAAGTCACGGTGGTGGGGGCCGAGGCAGAGGCGGTTAGGGGTTACCAGGCCATCAGGGGAGGGCAGTTAGGGGCAACCAAGCCAGCAGGCAGAAGTGGTTAGGGGTGATCAGGCTGGCAGGCAAAAGTGGTTAGGGGCAATCAGGCCGGCAGGCAGAAGTGGTTAGGGGCTATCAGGCTGGCAGGCAGAGTGGTTAGGGGTGATCAGGCAGGCAGGCAGGTGAGCTGTTAGGAGCCAGCAGTCCCGGATTGTGAGAGGGATGTCCGACTGCCGCAGTGATTGGGCTTAAACCGGCATCGGACATC
>NW_005871085.1:2199930-2202799 GCF_000147115.1 Myotis lucifugus
ATTGATCCTTAGAGCTGGGGGGCGGGGGGGGGGAGGGAGATTGGAGAGGGAGAGGGAGAGAGAGAGAGAGAGAGAGAGAGAGAGAAGGAAAGAGGGAGAGGGAGAGAGAGAGAGAAATGTCGATGTGAGAGAGACACTTGATTGGTTGCCTCCCACACGTGCCTCAACCTTGGTCAGGGATTGAACCTGCAGCCCAGGTATGTGCCCTTGACTGGGAATCAAACCTGCAACTCTTTGGTGCTCAGGCCAACACTTTAACTGCTGAACCCCACCAGCCAGGGCTTCACAATAATTCTTGACCCCAAGTATGGATTATATTTCCCTGTTTTGCATTCACAAGGCATACTACTACTTCTTCAGCTTAAATTTATTGTAATTATAGCAGATTATTTGTGTTATTATTTATTTATTATCTCTGCTTATCTCTAAACTGCAAGCTCCGTGAACTTAGGAACCATGTCTGTCTTGTTCCCTTAACAATTAATACAGTGCTTTTGCACTTGGAAGTTAAATAAATATTTGTTGAATGAATGAGTATATGTACAATCTTGTGAGATAGGTGTTATCTCTATCTTTAGGTGAGCATACTATGCTTGGAAAGATTAAGTAATTTATCCAGGATAATTATTTGTAGAAACAAGACTTTAGCTGACATCTTCTGACTCTCAATATCACATTTTTTCAACTATACTCATAGTTTATAAACACAGATGTTGATCATAATAATCTAATGAGCCTTTGAAAGTACAGATTCTCACACCTCTCAGAGCCTATTGAAGATAGGATCCTCTGAAGATGGGGCCCAGAACTCTGTTTAAAGAAATGAGAAAAATTATTCAGGAGATTCTGATGATAAGCAACATTTAGCAATCAATGATGTATCAAGGGGTGGCAAGCAGGTCAAATCTAACCCACTGCTTGTAAAATTTTAGTAGAACACAGTCATACTTATTCATTTACATATTGTGTATAGCTATTTTCATACTACATGGCAGAGTTGAGTATTTGTGGCAGAGACTGTATGACCCACACAGCATAAAATGTTTACTATCTGATTCTTCACAGAAAGTTTGCCAACCCCTGATGTATACTTGGCTGCCTGTCCTATTTCTTTTTATTTTTTTAATTTATTTTTATTGATTTGAGAGAGAGGAACATCAATGATGAGAGAGAGTCATTGATTGGCTGCCTCTTGCATGCCCCCCACTGGGGACCGAGCTCGCAACCTGGGCATGTGCCCTTGACCGGAATCGAACCTGGGACCCTTCAGTCCACAGACCAACGCTCTACTCACTGAGCCAAACCAGCTACGTCTGTCCTATTTCTTTTGTGGTTATTTTAGTGCTTGAAGATGTGGTAGACATGATGTTTGTCTCCATTATGGGCGTTACAGGAGATACTCAAATATTCTTACAAATTAACTTATTTTGCATTTTACTTGATAATAGGGGACTAAGTCTTAAATAGCCTAAGCAGTCAAATATAAGAAAAATACTAATCTAGGCATGGTTCAAGCCAGTCAGCCTTCACAATGAGTAAACTACTTTTAACAAAGAAATTTCTTTTCATTCTGTTGGTAATAGGGTGTTCCCTAAATGGGGGTAGATGTGAGGTTTCTTGCCTATAAACAGGGATTGATTACCATAATTGATATTTATAATAGAGAATGGTAATTAATACCCTAATTATTTTGGTATCCCTGATGCTGCCATAATTCTTAAAACCAAAGTCTCTTGGGTGCTTTTGGTTAGAACTCAAGCTAATACGAGCAATTACCCAGGACTGACCAAACCTCTAAATCTGCATTGCCTAGTATAGTAGCTGTTAGCACATGTAGATATTTAAATTTAAATTAATTAAAATTAAATAAAATTTAATACCTCATTCACACTAACCGTATTTTAAGTGTTCCATAGTTAGAGGTGGCTGGCTATCCAAGACTCATTATTTGACTTAATGCTTTGTAAGAATGGAATAATAATTTGTAATGTTTCCTTTTTCTAACAGCAAATGGTGATAAAATGTATTCAGTCCTTGTGTTAGGGCCATCTCAGCTAAGAGCAAACTCTATTAAATTCTGATCTCTTTAAATCTTGACTCCAGAAAATAATCCATCTCATTTACCCTATGGACTAACTGTCTCTTCATGATGATTAATCATTGGCCAGTTCATGAAATGGCTTAGAACTGACTGTGATTTCTGGCCAAATCTATTTGGCTTGGTTAATGGTGGTGGGAAAGGGAGTCAATAGAATATATAGTCTTGGCATCACCTTTGAAGTGATTTAGATTTCATCATTCAGTGACTCATTTTTATTCCCAGCATCTAGTGCTTTTTGCATGGCCCAAAGGGGCCCTGTGCTGCTCCACTGCAGAGGAAACTTCAAGAAATGCTGGTTTGCTACAGTGTTTTAGCTTGTGAGAGTCTCTGGGACCTTCTCTGCTCCATCATGGGGTCTCCTCTAGGTGGGTATTAGGGGGAGATTGGTAACTGGTTTAACCTTTAATAAAGAACTTGGTAATCTTTTGTGATCCAATAAGATATATATTCAATAGTAATCTGTCCCTTAAAATGTTTCCCTGCCCCTAGGATAGTGTCACTTTAAAGATTGTTTTCTTAATTCAGTGTTCTTTAAACTTTGAGAAGCTCTAAGGCCACTTCAACAGGCTAGGAGATTTGGTGGTCACCCCCTCCCCCCAACTTATTTTTTAGTTACTATAATCAGAAATACTACCCAGGACCTAGTTTTCTCTAAGTCATATTATACCTCAGAGCAATGCAACATTGCCAGGGTTGGGAGTGGGGTGGGAGTGGGAGAGAAAACCCAATGTTTAGACTGAGGATTCAAGTATAATCTCACTCATTTTG
>NW_005871085.1:2203155-2207870 GCF_000147115.1 Myotis lucifugus
CCTGAAGGAGCTATGGCTAGCTTGCAAACAGCCATCAGCCCCTCATCCAGACTGGCCAGGCACCCCAGCAGGACCCCCCACCCTAAAGGGGCTGTGGCCAGCCTGCAAACAGCCATCAGCCCCTCACCCAGACTGGCCAGGCACCCCAGCAGGACCCCCCACCCTGAAGGGGGTGTGGCCAGTCTGAAAACAGCCCTCAGCCCCTCACCCAGGCTGGCCAGGCACCCCAGCGGGACCTCCACCTTGATCCGGGACACCCTTCAGGGCAAACCAGCCGGCCCCCACCCATGCACCAGGCCTCTATCCTATATAATAAAAGGGTAATATGCAAATTGACCCTAACAGGAGAACGACTGGGAATGACTGGTCACTATGACACACACTGACCACCAGGGGGCAGATGCTCAATGCAGGAGCTGCCCCCTGGTGGTCAGTGCGCTAAACAGGGGGAGCTCTGCTCAGTCACAAACCAGGCTGATGGCTGCCAGTACAGTGGTGGTGGTGGGAGCCTCTCTTGCCTCCTCAGCAGCACTAAGGATGTCCGACTGCAGCTTAGGCCTGCTCCCCACTGGCAAGTGGGCATCCCCCGGGGGCTCCCGGACTGCCAGAGGGATGTCTGACTGCCAGCTTAGGCCCAATCCCCCGGGGAGTGGGCCTAAGCCAGCAGGTGGTTATCCCCCAAGGGGTCCCAGACTGCAAGAGGGCACAGGCCGGGCTGAGGGACCCCCTCCCCCCGAGTGCACAAATTTTTGTGCACCGGGCCTCGTGTGTGTGTGTGTGTGTGTGTGTGTGTATTTGTTTTTTGTTTTTGTTATTTTTGGGGGTTTTTTTTTGTGTGTGTGTGTTTTCTGAATTGGGATCCAACCATATTGGGTGCTAAATGCTATCATCTGATGGCAATAAGTGACTTTTTCAGGAATCAGGTTATTCAGAAGGAATCTTCTCATCCATTTTCTACCTGTTCTGTTCTGTTCTGTTTTCCATGAGCTTCCTGAGCACTTCTTTGGGACACTGGTAAATCTTGCTGTGACATTTTGGATCACTTTAGGAACTAACATGAAAAACCTCTCTGGTCATCTTTCAACATGATTTAAAAACATTCATCTAAAATGATCCACTCAGGTCACCTAGATTCCTCACCCTAATATTACTTTGAACCCAATCAGGGAAAAGTAAGTTTTGTTGTGCTCCAAACCAGTCTGAAAATAGCTTAATGTTTAGTGTAGATTACATCCTGAAAGCATTTTTTAGGAAGTTGACTGTGATAGAGATTTCTATTTCCTTTACAGGTCATTTTACCTGGGACAAATACCTAAAAGAAACATGTTCAGTCCCAGCGCCTGTCCATTGCTTCAAGCAGGTAATTGATTCTCAACATCCTTAGTAGGTGGGAGGCAAGTAGACTTTTTCTGATCCTTAGACAAGCAAAACATGAGGTGGGAGCCATGGGCTTCTCACCTGAAGACCCTAGAATAAACTATGGGGAGAATGCAACTCAAAACTCACTATGAGTTTTGGCAGCAGACATTCTCAACTTCATTCCAAATAATTCCTTTTCCTTCACCTAAAACAATAACTAATTTTTACTATTGCTATTTAATCAGACAGATAGAATACATAGTTATAGCCCTTGGTCTGCGGACCACTGTTGTTCCGTGAGGTCCGAAAGGTTGGCGACTGCTGGTTTAAGGAAACCTTTGGAGCAGCAGTCACCAACCGGTGGTCCATGGACTACTGGTGGTCTGTGAGGTCTGAAAGGTTGGTGACCGCTGCCTTAGACAGTTCTTAAAAGTAGAGCAGTATTTGTTTCTCTATACTCAACATCCCTGCCACAATCTTTTCATAAAAATACTGGCACTGAGTCCCATCAGGGTAGGGGGAGTGTTTGAGGAGCTCATCAGAGGCCATTCAGAGCTTCCCATATAGAATTAAGTGCCTCACACAACGCATAGATGATATTAACTATATCTTTACATGATAAGGCTGATAAGCAAAGACTGTACTGCTGCTAAACAGCAATTTACATCTCTCTTCCTCTGGTACTAATGATTATTTCCTCAAATTGTCAACATTTTACTTTGAGTGAATTTTATCTATGCTCCAAATAAAAGTACAATTCAGGGCTTCTGCTCATTTGAAATAGTAGGGGCTAAATTCATGCTCCCATCTAAAATAATTTTTAAAAATACAAAATATATTAAACTGATTTTCAAGTAACTGAAAAGCAAGCAACCAACGACAGTGATCTCTGGAAGATGGAGCCCCTTATGATTTCCCAGCTTACTATCTTAAGAGAGTTTTGAGACCATGGCCCAGGGAAGGTGGCCCAAGATTGACCCCAGTACTCCATAATTTGAGGATATGGAACTGAGAGTCCAGGGAAACCAAGGTGGCTAGAATTTTCAGGACACATTGCCAGAGAGAACAGAGCTGTGCAGAAAGCAAACAACGGAGATGTGCAGAAATCTTCCTTCAAGTATTCAGCAAAGTACTATTGTTCAGTATGTGCATGTGAGGAAACTACCCAAAGCCAAGGGAAAAACCATCTGAAAGGTTTAAATGGAATAGAGCCTAGCACTCTCACACTAGGCTAAAAATAGTACCTGGTCCTACGAACTAGACTGGAAAAACTCAGTTCACGTGGCATTGGGTGGAATATTCAGGAAAATTTTGCTCAGTAGTGGTAAATATTTAGCCTTAAAGTGAGCACTGTTCTGAGCCTGCCAAGCAAATCATAAAGCAAGACTCAAAATGTTCAAATTATTTCCAAGTAACTTAGTTGCATCTAGGAACAAAGCACAAGAAGGGAATGCAAAAATATCTAGCACCCCAAGGCAGGCAGCAGGGGGATGGGAGACATCTGTAATAATGTCAACAATAAGAAATATATATTGAGTACCCAACAGGTAAAATTCACAGTGTCTGGTATCTAATCAAACAGGTATGTAAAAAGGCTGGAAAATATAATCAATAATGAGCAGAATAATCAATAAACCGACTTAGAATCTATGCAGATCTTAGAATAGCAGGCAAAAACATTAAAATAGTTATGTTCAAAAGTTTAGCAGAGAATATGGAAGATATTTACAGACTCATATTGAACTACTGTGTACAAAATAAAAATACACTGGATATTAATGTCAGGAGAAAATATTGGTAGACTTGGAGATATAGCAATAAAAATTGAGAATGAAACACACACACACACACACACACACACACACACACACACAAAAGAATCTTGAAAAGATGAAAAGAACATTAGTGAGCCATAGGATGATTTCCAGGTTTATGTAATAACTTCATAGACCGTGTAATTTTAATGCTCAAAGGATAGAAGGGGACAGAAAAATATTTGGAGATATAATGGCTAAAAACTTTCAAAAATTTATGAGAATTATAAATCCACAGATCTAAGAAGTTCAATGACAAAAAAAAAAGAAAAAAGTAAAGAAAGAAGACAACTACACTAAGGCATATCATAAATGCTTAAAATCAGTGATAAGAGAACATCTTAAAAGCAGCTACAAAAAAAATACTTTGCATACAGGGGAATTAAGATATGAGTGACATATTTTCTTGTTAGAAACAATGCAAGCAAGAAGGAAGTTGAGTAACATCTTTAACATATCAGAAGAAAAAACTGTCAACCTAGAATTCTATATTCAGCAAAAAGATCTTCCAAAAAACAAAGGCAAGATAAAGGTATTTTCAGACATACAGAAGCTGAAGGAATTTACCAGGAAACCCACTATAAGAAATATTAAAGGAAGTCCATCAAGCAGAAGAAAAATGATACTAGGTGAAATTATAGATCTAACAAAGGAAAGAAAATCACTGGAAATTGTAATTATAAAAGTAAAGACATAAGATGTTTTTTATTATTTAAATCTCTATAAAAGATAATTGTATAACATTATATCTGATAAGGGCCTAATCTCCAACATTTATAGGGAACTCATACAACTTAACAAAAGGAAGATAAACAATCCAATCAAAAAATGGGCAAAGGACCTAAATAGACACCTTTTAAAAGAGGACATTCAGAAAGCCAAGAGACATATGAAAACATCCTCAAAGTCGCTAATCATCCGAGAGATGCAAATCAAAACAACAATGAGGTACCATCTCACACCTGTCAGAATGGCTATCATCAACAAATCAACAAACGACAAGTGCTGGAGAGGATGTGGAGAAAAAGGAACACTTGTGCACTGCTGGTGGGAATGCCGACTGGTGCAGCCACTATGGAAGACAATATGGAGTTTCCTCAAAAAACTGGAAATGGAACTCCCATTTGACCCTGTGATCCCACTTCTAGGAATATATCCCAAGAAACCAAAAACACCAATCAGAAAGGATATATGCACCCCTATGTTCATAGCAGCACAATTCACCATAGCTAAGATTTGGAAACAGCCTAAGTGCCCATCAGTAGATGAATGGATTAGAAAACTGTGGTACATCTATACGATGGAATACTATGCTGCTGTAAAAAAGAAGGAACTCTTACCATTTGCAACAGCATGGATGGAACTGGAGAGCATTATGCTGAGTGAAATAAGCCAGTCAATGAAGGAAAAATACCACATGATCTCACTCATTCATGGATAATAGAGACCATGATAAACTTTTGAACAATAATAGATACAGAGGCAGAGTTGCCTCGAACAGACTGTCAAACTACAGCAGGAAGGCCGGGGAGGGTGGGGGGG
>NW_005871085.1:2207970-2278774 GCF_000147115.1 Myotis lucifugus
GAGATTGGGGGGGGGGGTGGGGGGGGTGGTAAGAGATCAACCAAAGGACTTGTATGCATGCATATAAGCATAACCAATGGACATAAGACACTGGGGGGTAGGGGAGGCCAGGGGATTGTCAAGGGCAGGGGAAAAAAAGGAGAAATATGTAATACTCTTTGTAATAATTTAAGCAATAAAAAAAATATATAAAAAAAAGAGTTCACTGCTTCCCCCCCCCAAAAAAATTAATAAAATTAAAGGAAAACACACACACACACACACACAAAAAAGATAATTGTATAAACAACAATAATATTGCATTGTAAAGATAATTAAAATTTGTATAAATAAAATGTATGATAATAATTTAAATGCCAAGAGAAATCCTAAGTATAATATTGATAAGATTCATATACATGAAGTAGTAAAATATAATAAGATAGGCTGATAAGTTAAATGTGTTTACTATAAACCCCAAAGCAACCACTAAAATAATAGAAAACAAATAGCAATATAGTGGATTTAAATCCAACCATATCAGTAATCAGAGTGATTATGAAAGGTCTAAATGCCCCAATTAAAAGGCTAAACTTGTCACATTAAATAGAAAGCAACACAATTATATACTGCTTGCAAGAAACTACACTTTAAAAAGAAAGGCAAATAGGCTGAAAGGAAAATGATATACCATGCTGACATTGACCATATTAATATGAAAGTATATATCAGAGCAAAGAATATTACCAGGGATAAAGAAGGTATTTTATGATGTGCTAAGGGGTCAAATTCCTTAGGTGAAGTAAAAAATAAGAAGACATAAATAAGCCTAAAATTTATCGGCAGTCAGACTTTTAATACCCTTTCTATGATTAGAAAACAAGTAGACAGAAAATAAGCAAGTATCTGTATAGAAGATTCAAACAACACTACCAGCCAACCTGACCTGATTGATACTCTCTAACGACAATAGAATATGTATTCTTTTCAAGTGCATGCAGAACATTTACTAGGTTAGACCATTTCCTGGACTGTACAATAAGGTTTGATAAATTTAAAAGAATTTAAATAATATGAAATATAGTCTCTGATACATTGGAAATAAATTAAAAATGAATAGCAGAAGGTTATCTGGAAGATCTCCAAATATTTGGAAACTAAGTATCACATTTCTAAATACCCATAGAGGTATTTAGGAACATTAGAAAGTATTTTCAATTAAATGAAAATGAAAGCAGAACATTTAAGAAATTGTGGTATGATGCCAAAGTAGTTTTTAGGGAGAAATTTATAGCACTAAACATTTACATTAGAAAAGAAGAAAAGTTTCATGTAGCTCCTACTTTAAAAAGCTAGGAAAAATGAATAACCCCAAATTAAGCAAAGAAAAAAAAACAGAGCATAAAATCAAGAGTAGAGCTTAAATCAATCAAATAAAAACCAGAAATATAATAGAAAAATATCATTGAAACCTACAGCTGATTCTTTTCAATGAGGTAAACTTCTGGCCAGCTGATCAAGAATGAAAAGAGAGAAACATAAATTACTAACATCAAACTAAAAGCGGTAACATCATTATTGAGTCTAGAGATATTAAAGAGATATTAAAGGAATACTATGAACAAACTTATGCCTTTAAATTTCACCTCAATAGAGGTGAAACTTGATAGACAAATTTCACTCTTAACCACCTCACCAGTTAAATAACCCAAGATTTAAATGAAATGGATAATTTCATGAATGACAAAAAGTACCAAAAGCTCACTTAGGAAATATGAATAGCACTATTTCTGCCACAGAACTAAGTTTTTAGTAAATTCCAAGCCTAGATGACTTCACCAATGAATTGTTTCAAACATTTAAGGGAAAAAATAATGCAAATTCTACATTGACTCTTCTAGAATGTTTACGAGAAGGGAATACCTTTTGTCTCATTCTATAAGGCAAGCGTTATTCTGATACCAAAACCAGGCCAACATTGATGGAAAAGAAAACTACAGTGTTACATCCCACATAAAAATACATGTACAAATTCTAAACAAAATTTTAGGAAATTGAATCAAACAATATATAAAAATAATTCATGACAACTGGAGTTTAGTTTCAAGAATCAAGGTTGATTTAACATTTGGAAATCAATCAGTGTAATTGACCACATGAACACACTATGACGGAAATAAGATTATCTAAACAGATGCAAAGAAAGCATTTGACAAAATTCAGTGTCCATTAATAAAAACTCTCAGCAAACAAGAAATAGAAGGAATTTTTAAAAATCCTAAGCCCCAAAGGACATCTATAAAAAGCCTACAGATAACATCATATAAAATGCTTTTTTCTTAAGGTCAGAAACAAGACAAGGATGTTTTTTTCTTGCTATTTCTATTCAGCATTGTACTACCAATGAGACCAGGCCAAATAAAAGAAGTAAAAGGGATCCAGACTGAAAAATTAGAACAAAAACCGAAGAAAATATGTGGGAAGACTGACCATACCTAATAGTGGCAAGGTTATGGAGCAAATAGGATTTTCATAAACCACTGGTGAAAATGTAAAATGTTTCAGTTTCTTTGGAAAATAGTTTGGCAGAAAACTTCAACATACTATTGAACAAAAATAAAAATCACTAATTTAACTAGGAATTGAATAATACATTCTTAACTTGCAAAGTATTTATACCTCAGTACTAAAGCCAACATTTTACTCAGTGGTGAAAAGTAACTCAATAAAGTTATAATGAAAGAAAAATATCAATTTACAATAGCAGGAAAAATTAATATTTATGAATTAATATTTATGAATATTAAAAATTAATATTTGTAAAAATTAATATTTATGAATGAACTAACAATATGTGAAACTTATATAAAGAAAACTTTAGAAAACAGCTTACCAAAAGCATGATCCATTAAAAATTCATAAAGTAGACTTTGTCAAAATTAAGAACTTCTGCTCTTCAAAAGATATTGATAAGAGAATGAAAATATAAGCCATAGACTTGGAGAAAATATTGACAAACCACAGCTGACAGCAATACTCTCCAAATTGATCTATTGATTTGATGTACTTCTTACTAAAATCCCATATGCCTACTTTGTAGAAGTTGACAAGTTGACTCTAAAATTCACATAGAATTACAAAGGACCCAGAATAGCCAATTATGGGAAAAAAGAGAACAAAGGTAGATGATTTATATTTCCTGGTTTCAAAACTTACTACAAATCAACAGTACTTAAGACACTGTGGTACTGACATAAAGATAGACATATAGATCAGTGGATTAGATTTGAGAGTACAGAAATAAACCCATGCATTTATGTTCAATTGATTTGGACAAAGATGCCAAGACAGTTCAGTGATATTTTCAACAACTAATATGGGGACAACTGGATATTCATGTACAAAAGAATGAAGTTGGACCCATCCTCCACACCATTTATGAAAATTGACTCCAAGTGGATGATAGACCTGAATGTAAGAGATAAAACTATGACACTCTTAGAAAAAAACAGGAATAAATCTTGGACTAGGCAATGATTTCTTAGATATGGCACTAAAACTACAAACAATAGAGGTGAAACTTGATAGACAAAGCTAACTGCTTTCGTGCTTCTACTATCAAGAAAGTGAAAAGACAACCCATACAATGGGAGATAATATTTACAAATCATGTATCTAATAAGGAACTTGAATCTGGAAGATATGAAGAACTCTTACCACCTCACCAGTTAAATATCCCAAGATTTAAATGGGCAAAGAATTTGAATAGGTCTTTCTCCATATATTTACAAATAGCCAACAAGCATGTAAAAGATGCTTAACATCATTAAGGAAATACAAATCAAAATTGTAATGAGATACCACTTCACATCTAGGGTAGCTGAAATAAAAAAGGCAGACAAAAACACGTGTTGCTGAGGATGTAGAGAAATTGGAACCCTTATATGTAGGTGGTGAGATTGTAAAATGCTGTAGGCACTTTAGAAAACAGTTTGAAATTTACTAAAAATAGAATTGCCTCATGACCCATCAGTCTCACATTTAGGTATGTACCCAAGAGAGAGAGAAATCAAAACATATGACCTCACAAAAACTTATACACAAATGTTCAAGGCATTATTATACCTAATAGCTAAAAAGAGGAAACAATCCAAATGTTTATCAACTGATGAATGGATAAGCAAAATCGTATATCTATATAATAGAATGTTATTCAGCAATGAAAATGAAGTACTGATAAACACTCCAGATTAACCTTGTAAACAATGCACTAAGTGAAGAAAGGAGCTATTCACATATTATAAAATTCCACTTATATTAATCTTCAGAATAGATGAATCCATAGAAACAGAAAATAGCCCAACCAGTGTGGCTCAATGGTTGAACATTGATCTATGAACCAGGAAGTCACAGTTCAATTCCCAGTCAGGTCACAGGCCCAGGTTTCAGGCTCCAAGGGGATGGGCAGGAGGCAACTGATCAATGATTCTCTCTCATCACTGATGTTTCTCTCTCTCCCTTTCCCTTTCTGAAATCAATTAAGAAATATTAAAAAGAAACAGAAAGTAGATTGATGGTTTTCAGGGGATTGCCTGAGGGGAAAATGGGGAGAGAAGGCTAATGGATATGGGGTTTCTATTGTGGGCATGATGAAAATGTTCTAAATTTAGGTGGTGATGTTTGCCTCTGTGAATATACTAAAAACCACTGAATTATATACTGTAAAAAGTTAAATATTCTGGTATGTGAGTTATACATATACCTATCATATGATTCCACTTTACCATATTCCTGAAATATGTATGGAAATAGAGTAAGTATATTCATATGTGTGGATGTTCATAAGAGATTTATTTGTAATAGTGAAAAACTGGAAACACACCAAATGTCCATCAACATGATATACTACTCAGAAACAAAAAGAAATGGATTATTGATTCCATTCAACAATATGGATGAATATCATAATAGTTACGCTGAATGTTACTATCTATTTTTTAAAAACCTATAGCCAAGATCACACTTAATGGTTAAAAACTAGCTTTCCCACTAACATCCGAAAGAAGGCACCACTTCTTTTCAACATCATCCTGGAAATCCTAGCTATTGCAATAAAATAAGAAAAGGAAATAAAGGGTATACAAATTGGGAAGGAAGAAATAAAACTGTTTGTTCATAGATGACATGATTGTTTATGTAGAAAATCTAAAAGAATTGACAAAAAAAATTTCTAGAACTAATAAGCAATTATAGTACAGTTGCCAATACAAGGTTAATATATGAGTCAATCACTTTTCTATATACCAGCAATTAAAAAGTGGAATTTGAAATTAAAAATATCATTTATATGAGCACCTCCAAAGATGAAATACTTAGTTATAAATCTAACAAAATACGTATAAAAATTATCTGAGGAAAACTTTAGAACTTAGATAAATGAAATAAAAAAAAACTTAAAAATAGAGAGTTCGTGACCAAGAAAAGGAAGACTCAATATTGTTCAAAATGTCGGTTCTTCCCAACTTGATCTATAGATTCAATGCAAGCTTAATCAAAATTTCAGCAAGTTATTTTGTGGATATTGACAAACGAATTCTAAAGTTTATATGGATTGGCAAAAGATACAGAAGAGCCAACACAAAATTGAAGAAGAACAACAAAGTTTGAAGACTGACACTACCCAAATTCAAGAATTACTATATCGCTACAGTAATCAAGACAATGTGGTATTGATAAGAGAACAGATAAATAGATCAATGAAACAGAATAGAGAGCTCCAAAATAGTCCCACATAAATATAGTCAACTGATCTTTGAAAAATGAGCAAAAGCAATACAGTAGAGCAAAGATAGTCTTTTTAACAAATGGTACTGAAACAACTGGACAGCCACAGGCAAAAAATGAATCTAGACACAGACCTTACTCCCTTCACAAAAATTAAGTCAAAATAAACCTCAGACCTAAATGTAACACTTAAAACTATACAACTCCTAGAAAATAACATAAGAGAAAAACAGGAAGACCTTGGGTATGGTGATGACTTTTTAGATACAACACCAAAGGCATGATCCATGAAAGAAATAATTGATAAGCTGGACTTCATTAATATTAAAAGTTTCTGCCCTAACTGGTTTGGCTCAGTGGATGGAGCATCGGCCTGCGGACTGAAGGGTCCCAGGTTCGATTCCGGTTAGGGGCTTGTACTTTGGTTGCGGGCACATCCCCAGTAGGAGGTGTGCAGGAGGCAGCTGATCGATGTTTCTCATCGATGTTTCTACCTCTCTATCCCTCTCCCTTCCTCTCTGTAAAAAATCAGTAAAATATATATTTAAAAAAATATTAAAAGTTTCTGCTCTGTGAAAGACACTAACAAGAGAATGAGAAGACAGGCCACAGATTGGGAGAAAATAATGTGCAAAAGACACATCTGCTAACAGACTGTTATACAAAATATACAAAGAACACTTAAAAACTCAACAATAAGAAAACCAACAACTTAATTTAAAAATGAGCCAAAGATCTTAGATACCACCAAAAAAAGATAATGCAGAGATTTTTAAAATGTGAAAAAAATGTTTTAAATGCAAATTAAATACCACTACACACCTATTAGAGTGGTCAAAATCCAGAATACTGACACCGCCATGTGCTTGCAAGGATATGGAGCAACAGTAATTCTCACTCATTGCTTGTGGGAATGCAAAAGGGTACAGTCATTTTGTAAGACATATTGGTGATTTCTGACAAAACTAAATGTACTGTTACCATATGATACAGCAATTCTATTCCTTTGTGTTTACCCAAAGGAACTGAAAATGTTTGACCATACAAAAACCTGAAAATGGATGTTTATTGCAGCTTTATTCATAATTGCCAAAACTTGAAAGATGCCCTTCAGTAGATGAACGAATAAACTGTGGTATAGCCAGACAAAGGAGTGTTATTCACCCCTAAAAGGAAATTAGCTATCAAGCCATGAAAAGACATAAAGGAAACTTAAATGCTTATTACAAAAGAAAAGAAGCCTATCTAAAAAGGCTACATACATTCTAGAAAAGAGACAGTGAAAAGATCAGTAGTTGCCAGTGGTTGAGTGGAGGAAGGATGAATATGCAGATCACTGAGTACTTTTTGGCCAGTGAAACTATTTAGTATGATACTATAATGTAGATAAATGTCATTATACCTTTGTCCAAACCCAATGTACAACACCAAGAGAGAACCCTACTGTAAACTGTGTGCTTTGAGAGATTATGATGTATCAATGTAGGTTCATCAATTGTAACAAATGTACCACTGTGGTGGGGGATGCCGGTAATAGGAGAGGCTGTTCATGTGTGGAGATAGGGTATATATGGGAAATCTCTGTATCTTCCTCTCAGTTTTGTTGTGAACCTAAAGCTGCTCTAAAAAAAAGTCTTTAAAGAACAAAAACAAAAATGAATTATTGGTACATTTAACAATATGGATGAATATCAGAATAGTTATGCTGAGTGAAAGAAGCTGGACAAAAAAACAAACAATATATTCTCTATAATTCCATTGAAGACTAGAAAATACAACTCAATCTACAGTGAAAGTAGATCAGTATTTGTCTGGAAACGGGTCTGGGAAGGGCTAGACAGAAGGATTATAAAGAGACATGAGAGAACATGTCCATGTTCATCATCTTGATTGTGGTGATGGTTTCAAAGGTATATATATGTATATGGCATCATGGATGTATTCATATGTCAGGATTTACCAAAGTGTATATTTTATATGAATTATAACTTAAAATTGTTTTTAAAGATATAAATTGATTTATATATCAATGTATCAATGTCAAAATAAGAAAAAAATTGACACCTCCCCCCCAATAGTAGTCTGTGTGCTGGATTTACAAAGCAATATATACGACATCACTTCATGAAGAGACACTTAGTAGATAATAGGTAAATTGGATGATTTCTAAAAAGAAAACATGAGTACCTAGAGAATTAGAGAGTTGGAGAAAATAAGATGAGAGAGTATTAAGTAAGGACCATTTGAGGCACTCTTGTCCTTTTCTTACTGGTGTGAGTCAATATTTGATGCTTCAGTGGAAAGTAATTTTTTCCCTTTCTTACCTTCTAGTGTTTCTTTTGTATGTAAATCTTCCTAAGTATTAGGGAATAATTCACAGTGGTTTGTCCCTGGTCAAGCTGTAACCACTTTGAGTCCAAGGCATGAATTTTCAGGTTCCATCTAACATCCTTACTGAAAATGCCACTTACCTTAGTCTGCCTAATCCCCATGGCTTGTTCTCCTCAGTCCTACACACCTCCAAGCAACGAGTTCAAGATCAGCATGAAATTAGAGGCACAGGATCCCAGGAACACCACATCTACCTGTATCGCTACAGTAGTTGGACTAACAGGAGCTCGCCTCCGCCTTCGCCTTGATGGCAGCGACAACAAGAATGACTTCTGGCGGCTGGTTGACTCCACTGAAATCCAGCCTATTGGGAACTGTGAGAAGAATGGGGGTATGCTGCAGCCCCCTCTGGGTGAGTAATTAGACCCAAGTCCTCTTTAACCAATTATCTTCCCAAAATTATACATCCCATTATGGGAAAGCCTAGGGTCCCCTGCCTGCCTCCTCTTTTTCATATGGTCCAAAAGAAAAGGCCCACCCAAAATAAAATGAGCTGTAAAATCTGGACATCTCCATCTCTACATTAACTTATAATATTCAAGCATCTCTCAAACTCTTCTTTTGCTAACAAAAAACCACACCCTTCATCCTTCTTGTCAGTTCCCATTTACATGATAGACAGAATGGAAGGAGGTCTTGCCATTTAATCTGCTTCAAAAAACCATAGAGCTTTTAACAAATCCTACAATAATAACAAGAGGTGAAAGGAAAATCTCCCAATAGAAAGGATGACTATTAGAAGGATCTCTTATCTCCTTTCCCCTAAATTCTCACTTGGTCCTGGGATTTTCTCACTTTTAACTAATTATTCAGTAAAATGTATTATTTCACTTAAACTAATAACCTCACTAGATTTTTCTCCTAAAGATCAGATTCATCTTTTTCTTCTTTTGCCTTAATATACCTGAGAGATTGAGCCCATCTTTGCAGTTACTATGAATCATGATTGCAGTGAGTCTCAATGGAGGATAGAGAGATGTGGGTTATGGGTTTTGTATGTAAGAGCTATGTTCCCATCGGGAGGTCGTGCTACATTAATTGAGCATAAGAGAATATGTATTGTTTGAAAGCGCTCCCCAGGTGGTTATTTAGCATTTTCCCCTATTAAAAAAATTATTTGTAATGTAAAATTTCAAATGTATACAAAGGTAGAAAGAATAGCACTGTGAATATCCATGTATCCTTTATCCTCGATATTTATCAACAAAGTCCATCTTGTTTTATCTGTGTCTTTACACACTCCCTGCCTTCTGCTCAATCACCCATAGTATTTGTCATTAAATATTTAATCTGTATCTCTCATAAACAATAATTTTAAACACAATTATAATAACATCACATAAATTAATGATACTTTTTAATATTAACACATTTTTTACTCGGTGTTTAAATTTTCTCTATTCTCTTTCTCTCTCTCTCTTTCTCTCTCTCACACACACACACATACACACACACACACACACACATTACAGTTTCTTTGAATCAGGATTCAAATAAGATCCACATATTGCAGTTGATTGATATGTCCCTTAAGCCTCTTTTAATCTTTGGGTTCTCCTTCTCTCAATTTTTTTCTGGCAATTTATGTGTTGAAAAATCTAAGTCATTTGTCTTCAAAATTTTCCATAATTAGATTTTGCTGATTGTATCTCTATAGTATCATTTAACATGTTTCTCTATCCTCTTTCCTAGAAATTGGTAGCTACATCTAGAGGCTTGATCATGTTCAGGTTCAGTTTTTTTCCTACGAATATTTTATAGATGGTGATGTTTACTTCTATTAGGAAGCTCTTTGGTCTGATAGTCCTCATTTTTATAATGTAGTAGTCATTACTGCTTGTGGTCTAGATCTGGGCTTCCCAAATTTTTTTAATGGGTCAAATAGTAAATATTACTGGCTTTATGGGGCCTTAGATTCTCTATTGCAGCTACTTAACTTTATCTTTGTAATGCCAAAGCAGCCATAGACAATACATAAACAGACGGGCAAGCTGTGTTCCAGTAACACTTTATTTACAAAATGGGTAGCGTTGCCTGCTGGCTATAGTTTGCTGACCTCTGGTTAAATTTGTCAATTTATCATGCTTGCAAAATGGGGAATTGTAATTTTACCATTCATTCCATCCATATAAATTAAGTGGACAATACCTATTAAAATAAACTTTCATCAACTATTTGGTTATCCTTAGGCATAATTCATATAAGAAAGATGGTTTAAATGCTTGATTCTTTTCTTTACCAATTTTCAAAATAATGAATTGCTTTACTAACATTCTCCAAAAAATATTTAAGGAGGGTTTTGTTGTTGCTGTTTAGTATCATTAACTCAAGGATTCATACATATTTGATATGTTTCACTTCATTGCACTAATTGTTTTTATTGATTCTTGAAGTATCCCATCTTTGGCCTCATCTAAGCTTCATCAAGTTGTCTCCTGACTCTTTATTATTTGATAGCTCTCTTTGATTTTTGGAATTTAAAATGTTCCTTGCTCATCTTATACATTTCTTGGCCCAAATAAAGAATTGGCTATTTCTTTTAGGTGCCTAGGCTCCTTTTAGTGGGAGGTGGTATTTAGAGACTATAATCTAAGCACTAGAGTGCTCAGTGCTATTGAGTTGATCATTCTTTCTAGGTCTTTTTGGTATCGAGAGGTAGGAGCATCTTTTTTATTAGGATAAAAAATCATTAGTTTATATTAATACTTCCTACTAAAATTCAGGACAATGGTGTTTTTACTGATTTTGTCTTCAGTCTCTTAAATCTGTATTGCCTTTGTACCATCCCAAAACTCTAGTTTTCCATGTCACTAAAAATCATTTGTTTTATCCTATAATACATATATACGAGTCTCAGAATAGCAATACCAACACTTGCCACCATTATGAGACCTAAATAATGTTTGAGTTTTTTACAAATTTTTTTCTTACCCTCAAGAAAGTCTAATCCTATATAATAAAAGCCTAATATGCTAAGTGTCTGGTCGTCCGTTCAACCAATCAAAGCATAATATGCTAATGATATGCTAAGGCCACTCAACCGCTTGCAATGATGTGCACTAACCACCAGGGGGCAGACAGTTGACCAGTCGCTATGACGTTCACTGCACTGACCACCAGGGGACAGATTGTCGACCGGTCGACCAGTCGCTATGACGTGCACTAACCACCAGGGGGAAGATGCGCCGACCAGTAGGTTAGCTTGTTGCTGGGGTCTGGCCGATCAGGACTGAGCAAGATGGGCCAGACACGCCCTGGAGCTCTCCCGTGGTCCCTCCCCATCTGGCCAACCTCCCATGTCCCTCCCCGGCCCTGATAGTGCACAGGTGGGGTCCCTTGGCCTGGCCTGCACCCTCTCGCAATCCAGGACCCCTCAGGGGATGTTGGAGAGCTGGTTTCGGCCCGATCCTGCAGGCCAGGCTGAGGGACCCCACTGGTGCATGAATTCGTGCACCGGGCCTCTAATGATGTTATAAGGTCATTTGCATTAGTTTCTCTCTGGGTGGCCATGCCACCAATTTGTTATAAACCTAGATTCACTTGTTTAATTTAATTTTTAATTTTTAAAGATCGTTTTTTTAGCCTGGCTGGTGTGGCTCAGTGGTTGAGTATTGGTGCACATGCCTGGGTTATGGGCTCAATCTCCAGTGTGGGACATGCAGGAGGAAGCCGATCAGTGAATCTCTCTCATCATTGATGTTTCTATCTCTCCCTCTCCCTTCCTCTCTGACATCAATAAAAAAATATTTTTTAAAAATCGCTTTTTAAAAATGTTGCTTTATAAATACATAAATGATATACATTGTTCTTAAAGTCAAATCTATAAAACAAAGTATATTCAGAGAAATCCCCATCATCCTATTTCTTTCCTCTGCCATAGGTAACCAGTTTCTTTGACTTTTATGGTTTAAATTCCATTTTAAAAAGTATAAACAAATATATCCGTGTGTGCATGAGGGTGTACATATATAGATATGTAACCTCCACCCTCTTATATAAAGGACAGCATTTTATGCATACTTTTCTCAACTTTGCTTCTTTCATTTGATGATATGTCCTAAAATGACTTCTTAGTAGTTTGGAGACATACTTCAATCCTTTTTATAACTGCATGGTACTGGATTGTTCTCAACCTACTTTATGAATCACTATTTAGAAGTATCTTGCGAGGCTATTAAAAATATAAGGTCCCAGGGATAGTGCTGATCATCAAAATAAAAATATTTCCATAAATTCTCCAGAAATGTGCAGATCAAATAGGAGAGTAAATCAAACCACCCATAACTCATGTCTAAACATAAGTAGGAGTCAAGAATATCACAAGTTTCAATTACATGTTAATCTACATAGATAAAAAGATCTGAAACCAGTATAGCCAGTAACAGATCCATACCAAAATGAAGTGTTTTATATAGGTGGGAAGTGCATAAAAAAGAGGACAATGTGGATTTAACATAGCTAAAATCACCGCCAGAGAAATATACTAGTAGTCCCATTCAGAGTGGGAAATACTGAGAACACAGCTAAGACCTATTGGATTAGAGCAGTGGTTCTCAACCTTCCTAATGCCATGACCCTTTAATACAGTTCCTCATGTTGTGGTGACCCCCACCCATAAAATTATTTCGTTGCTACTTCATTACTGTAATTTTGCTACTGTTATGAATCGTAATGTAAGTATCTGATATGCAGGATGTATTTTCATTGTTACAAATTGAACATAATTAAAGCATAGTGATTAATCACAAAAACAATATGTAATTATATATGTGTTTTCCAATGGTCTTAGGCGACCCCTGTGAAAGGGTCGTTCGACCCCCAAAGGGGTCGCAACCCACAGGTTGAGAACCACTGGATTAGAGCATTGGCTATTGGGGAATCAGAAGGAAGAGAGTGAATTGAAAGTGTAAAGAACTAGAGATAGCAGTCTTGGGAAGATAACTACTTTTGGTAGGAAAGGACACATAATTCTGAAGGAAAAGAAGGAAGCAAGGAGTAGCAATTTATACAGGAACAAAAGAGAATCATAAAATCAAAAGATACACCAAATCTCCCATCCCAACCCAAACAGGCTCTTCTACTAAAGAAACTATATTTCACTATGCCAACAGAAATACTCAAGATCCCTGCCAAAACAGAACCTCCTGTTTTTGCTGGTCCAGAAAAATATAAGACATTTCAAATGATTAGTAAACAGCAGTCAACATCTGTAAAAAGTTTCTATATGGGAAAAAAAACAACACCACAAGAAGATGAAGGTAAAACCATTTTAATTACTGAAAATCCTACTGCCAAAATCAGTGACTCACCAGAGGAAAGTTGTTGTTGTACACCAACTCAAATTCAATTAAACAAGTATTGACAGATAGGAAATACACTGAATCACAAATTTTAAAAGTCAAACTAGAAATGCACAATGGACATCACATAAAAGAAGTGAAAATAGAATTTTCCAAACTCAGGAAAAAATTGAAAAACGACAAAATCTCAATTGAAGACCCAATTCCAGGGTACTTGGCTCAGTTGATCATTCCCATAAGCCAGGGTTGCAGGTTCAATTCTCGGTCAGGGTACATACAAGAATCAACCAATGAATGCATGAATAAGTGGAACAACAAATCATTGTCTCTCTCTCTCTCTTTCCCTCCCCCTTTCTTTTCTCTCACTCTGTCTCTCAAATCAGTTTTTTTAAAAAGTAGCCCCTGGCTGTTTTGGCTCAATGGATAGAGCATCAGCCTTTGAACTGAAGGGTCCCGGGTTCAATTCCGGTCAAGGGCACATTCCCGGGTTGTGGGCTCAATCCCCAGTAGGGGGCATGCAAGAGGCAGCCAATCAGTGATTCTCTGTCATCATTGATGTTTCTCTCTCCTTTCCTCTCTGAAATTAATAAAGATATATTAAAAAAATCAAAATAAAATAAAAAGTAGGGAGACATCCAAATACTTTTTATGAAGCAGGTAGAACTTTGATATCTAAACTTGATTTCAGCACATACAACACACACACAGAGTCATGTATGAATGTTGTTATAAAAATCTTAAATACAATATTAGGAATTAGAATTCAACATATTAAAACAATTCATCATGGCAAAGTAAAGTGTTTTTTTCTGGGAGTAGATGAGTGTATAAAAAAAGCTGTGGTAGCCCTAGCCGGTTTGGCTCAGTGGATAGAGCATAGGCCTGCGGACTGAAGGGTCCCAGGTTCGATTACAGTCAAGGGCACATGCTCGGGTTGCGGGCTTGATCCCCAGTTGGGGGTATGCAGGAGGCAGCCAATCAATGATACCCTCACATCATTGATGTTTCTATCTCTTTCTCTCCCTTCCCCTCTGAAATCAATAAAAATATATATTTAAGAAAAAAAAAGCTGTGGTAAATTTTACACAATGGAATACTAAGCCATAAAAAAAAGAAGGAAATCTTCCTTTTTGCAACAGCATGGATGGACCTGAAGAGTATTATGCTAAGTGAAATAAGTCAGAGAAAGAAAAATACCATGTGATTGCACTTATATGTGGAATCTAATGAACAAAATAGAAACAGAGTCATAAATACAGAGAACAGACTGACAACTGTCAGAGGGGAGGGTGCTTGGGGGGCCAGGTGAAAAAGGTGAAGGGATTAAGTAAAAAAAAAAATAAAACACCTCATAGACACAGACAACAGTATAGTGATTACAAGAGGGAAAGGAGGATGAGGGAAGATAAATGGTGATAGAAGGAGATTTGACTTTTGGTGGTGAACACAATACCATATATAGACAATGTATTATAGAATTTTACACTTGAAACCTATATAATTTTATCAACCAATGTCAGCCCAATAAGTTCCATAAAAATAAAATTTTTAAATGATGCTCAAATCTCTAATGAGGAAAATTAAATCAAAACCACAATAAATAAATAAATAAAAACATTTCACACCCATTAGGATTGTTGCCTATTATCAAATAAGTAGAGAGTAACAAATGTTGGTGAGGATGTGAAGAAATTGGAACTCTTGTGTATTGCTAATGGGAATGTAAAATGGTGCAGCCATTATGGAAAACATAGCAGTTCCTCAAAAATTTAAAAATAGAATTACCATATGATCCACAAATTCCACTTTAGGGTATATAGGCAAAATAATGAAAGCAGGACTCAAGCAGATATTTTTATACCTATGTTTAGCTGTATTATTCACAATAACCAAAAAGTCAGAGAAACCCAAGTGTTCCGCAGCAGAAGAATGAATAAACAAAATGTGGTATATACATACAGTGGAATATTATTCAGCCTTTAAGAGAAGGAAATCCTGACACATGCTATAGTGTGGATGAACCTTGAAGACATTTTGCTAAGTATTTCAAGCCAGTCACAAAGGACAAATAGTATATAATTCCACTTAAAATTGAGAAATTCACAGAAACAGAAAATAACATGGTGGTTGCCAGGAGCTGGGAGGAAAGTGGGAGTTATTGTTTAATAGGTATAGAGTTTCGGGTGGGGAAGATGAAAAAATACTGGAAATGGATGGTGGTCATGGTTGCACAACAGTGTAAATGTACTTAATACCATTTGTTTTTGAGAAAGGGAAAGCATATACACACATACACATGTATAACATGCAGAAAATTATATTTTTACAGACATAGTTTTATAAAAAGAAGCACTGGAATGTTACACCAGAAAATAATGAAAAGGTCACAACCTATTGGGAGTGAGAAAACAGTAAAAATTACAGGAAGGAGAATGAAACTTCTCTGAGAATACCCTTTTATATTCTTTGGATTTTTGAAATGTAAATGTTTTAATAAAATTAAATCAAAAAAGATGAACGAAGCATATTCTAAAATTGACTACAAACAGAAACAAACTGAACTGTGCATATAATAACCACATTGAAAAAAGAATTAATTCAAATAACCTGAACACAGAATCTTCTCAATATACTTTTAATGGGGCATATTTTAAAGAAAAAGTGGCCGAAACCGGTTTGGCTCAGTGGATAGAGCGTCGGCCTGCAGACTGAAGGGTCCCAGGTTCGATTCTGGTCAAGGGCATGTACCTGGGTTGCGGGCACATCCCCAGTAGGAGATGTGCAGGAGGCAGCTGATCGATGTTTCTCTCTCATCGATGTTTCTAACTCTCTATCCCTCTACCTTCCTCTCTGTAAAAATCCAATAAAATATATTTTTTTTAAAAAAGTGGAACTGCAAAGAAATTCTGACTTTTTCTTAATGTTAATGGGTTTTTATGTATTAAACATAGAGCAAATGAGTAAATAAGATACAAATATAGAATGGGAGATGAAGAACCTTGCAATATAGAATTTGAATTGGAGTTATCTGAATGAACTCTTAACTTTAAAGTTAAGATACCTTCAATTCAAATCATTCATGTACGGGGCTGGGCAAAAGTAGGATTACTGTGCCATTGTGACATTCTTTTGAGTTAATAAAGCTAATATAATCATAACCTGCATGTTCCATATATATATATTCCCCCCCAAGTTTTGTTTATTGAAAAGGCCTAGAAGCAATGATACCTCAGAAGCAATAAGCATACCTTGGTTTCTAAATCACATTCTCTACTAAAAGGAATCAAGATTTTTGGAGAAATGGCTGATTCTAAGGCTGAGCAGAAGAGAAAATATAAGATGATTCTGGAACATTTTATGTCAGACAGGAGAGAAGTCTCAAAGAATGATGAGGACATATCAAAAGGACACAGGAGCCAACTTGGAGAAGTTCTTACTAACCAAAATTGAAACAATATGAGTATCAAAAAGAATAAAAAGAACAATGGTAATAGCATTCATGGGTCCCAGTGATACATAAAAATATCAAGAGTTGCACCCCTAGCCGGTTTGGCTCAGTGGATAGAGTGTCCCGGGTTCGATTCTGGTTAAGGGCACATGCCCGAGTTGTGGGCTTGATCCCCAGTGGGGGTGTGCAGGAGGCAGTAATTCTCTCTCATCGTTGATGTTTCTATCTCTCCCTCTCCCTTCCTCTCTGGAATAAAAAAAAAGAAAAAATTTTTTTAAAGAGTTGCAGGGAAACATCATCTTTACAGAATACCAGCTAATAAAATATAGATGGAATGGTAGAAAATTATTTTAATTTATTCAGGGAAGGATAATGAATGTTGAGACCAGAGGGTAAAAAATCTTATTGGAAAATATGATATTCACATAATCTCAAAGTTCTTCCCTCTGATGGCCTATTAACTACAAAGGGGAATTGCTGTGAGGAAATCTGCAACTTAACAACTGATCAAATTTATTATCATCTTTAATTTGACAAATTGATACTATGTGCCTCTTGAAGTAAAGCAGTAAAAAGTACTCAACATTACTTGTATAGTATCTATGTTAAAACTGTTTAGCATCAATGTAATTGTAAGGAAACAATCCGAAAAATTCCAAATTGTGGGATATTCGGTAAAATAATTAGCCCAGACTCTTCATGAAAAACAAAAGAACAAGGCTATTGTACATTGATGGTGTCTAAAGAAACATGACAACCAAATGCAATATGTGATTCTTTATTGGACCCTGTATTTTAAAAAAAATTAAACAGTTATAAACATTTTGGGGAACATAAGAATATTAAAGTTCTTGGGTATGGTAATATTGCAGCGTTAAAGGAGAATGTCTTTGTTCTGAGGACAAATGTACTGACATATTTGGGGTGAAGTCTCATGATGTCTCTAACTTTCACATAGTCCAAAGGAAAAAGTGTGTAGATATATGGAAACAAAATGTGGTGAAATGTTATTGAATCTAGGTGAAAGATGCATGGTTCTTCATATACTGGTTTTGCTATTTTTCTCTAGGTTTAAAATTTTTCAAAATAAAAAGTTTTGAATAAATTATGTATGTAATTATACATATATATGTGTGTGTGTTCATGTTCCCCAGGCCTCCTCTGGACCTCTCCCCAGAGTTGCTGAATCAGAATCTCTAGGTAATGGGGCTTGGGATTCTGCATGGTAAATGGCTCTCCCGAGACTCTAATGCAATTGGTCTGTCTATATTTGGGAAGCATTGTTCTAGAAGAGCATTCTTCTCCATTAAAGTCTTGTATGGTGTGTGTATGTGTGCGTGCGTGTGCGTGTACGTGTGCGTGTGTTCTGTTCACATAGGAACAATCATTACTCCCTTGCAGAGTCCTCTAGGGGGGAAAATGGGAAGGTAGAATGATTCACCGGTGAAGTTATCTCAATGCTGCCAACCTTTTCCTCACATACCCTTGTTTTACTGATCTCTTTTACTACTCAAGAGTATGATTGTTTCTTCTAATTAGATCCGTCTGGATCACTAGTTCTCAAACTGGGCTGCCAGTTAGAATCAATTAGGGAACTCAGTATGTAGGCCTTAGAGCAGTTAAATCAGAATGGCTGGGGGTGATTCTGATGTATTCTTTAATGCTCCCCAGGGGATCCCAGTGTCCAAGTTTGATAGTCGTTGATTTAAAGCAGAAGCTGGCCTCTGTGAGACCACTAGCCAAGTATGTCAGGATCCTAGTACAAACTCCCTGCTCAGCAAACTTGATCACGTGCTCTGGTGTATTTGTGGTACATTGACTTGAACCCTTTGTATGTTTCTGTCACTGATCAGCCTTCTCATTTGCTAAGTAGTCTCCAGGGCCTGTCAATAGAAAAGGGAATTTTTAAGATGCATATCTCATTTTCTGGTCATAGAAATTTGAACTCTTTATAGAAATGTAGAGGGTGGAGGGACAAAAACAAAATTTTAGAGTGAAGTAACTTAACCATGGTGGCTTAAATGCTTATTTATAAAGTTACAATATTTACTGAACTTCTTTTTTTCTGCAGCAAAACCCCTGGCATTGGGTAATGCCAGACCATCTATACCTATGACTATCTCAAGATTAGTCACAACCCCCACCTCCAATGAAATTAACCTGAATTAACTTGTGTTTGAATCTGTATATGGGAATGTAGCAGCAAAATGGTGATAGAGTCCTATCAGAGGTAAAAGGAACCTTAACAATCCTTCCCAAGTACAATCACTTCTTCCTAAGAAAAGACAGTTTATTCAACATCTCCCAGTTCCACTTCTTTTTTCTCTCAGTCTTGGGGTAGCATGGAGATAGGTCACCAAACCTCAGTTTGGAAGCACTGCTTTAACTCAGTATCCTCCTCTGACAACTACAGAAATAAGAAAAGATAAATGAGTTGTTCGAGGTTGTACAGTGAGTGACATATTTCTGTACATGTATGTAAAACTCCTCTGGGAGGAGAGAATGAGTTGGGAGTGTCATGGAATCATCTTGACAGCCATATGTCTAATAACTTCACAAAGCTTAGAATTATTATATAGGACAGTGGTGGGGTGGAGAGTAGGGCCCATAACAGGTGGTTTCTGGTATGAGTGCTGTTCTGTTACCTGCCACCAGAGGGCATGAACTATGTTTAGATTCTGGACCTGTTGCTCTGCATTTAAGTCCCGAGCTTCAAGAAGACGCTGTTAAGTTTAAACAGCTGGACCCTAACATATTTAGTAGCCTCACCATCTGGTGAGCACCTGGAAGCTTTTATAACTGGTTCCATGTCAGTATTTTTAAGATAAGCACATAACATTTGCAGCATGCCTAGGTTTAGAATTAGAGACCTGGCTTTGTAAAATTCACTCGGCCACTTACTAGCTTAGTTATGTGGCTACTGATAAGTTGCTTTACCTTTACTTTTAACCTTGAGTTTCCATAGCCTCACCTGCCAGATCATTAATAAACTGTGCCACACGTGATTTTTATAGCATTCATCAATTCCTGGCACCCATTTAATAAGTGGAGATTTTCTTCTTTGTTCAATAAAACTCTTATTGAGCTTATATTCCAGTTGGAAAATGCATACACATTACAAGGGAAAATAAAGAAAAATTCAGGCAATGATAAGAGTTAAGGATAAATAGAAGGGAGTGGGATTTAGAAGGCTTATTTTAGATAGGGTAGTCTAGGAATGCCTCTCTGAGGAGCTGAGATTTCAGCAACTACTAATTGTTAAAGATTTGAGGAAAGGGAAGGGTTTTCGTGGCAGAGGGATGAAGCTTGGTATGTTTGAGGAATAGAAAGGCCAGTGCGTGGAGGACAGAGGAGTGATAGGAAATGAGTTATAAGAAGTAAGCAAGTTCCAGATTATATAAATCTTGTTAACATACATAAAGAGTTTAGATTTATTTTGTATTATGGGATGTGAGCATAAAAGTGAGATCTGATTTATACTTTAAAATACATAAACATTCTGGCTGCTAAGTGGAAAACACAGTAGGAGGCAAAAGTGGAAGCGGGGAGTCTGTTACAAAGCTCTTGCAGTAGTCTATGCAAAATCTGACTGTGACTTAAATTAGGGTGATTAGTAGTGAGTGAGAATATATAATGGTGAGAAATTATTTGATTTAGGATACATGAGATGAAAGAGCCATCAAGACTTGCTAATTAATTGTATTTGAGAGGTAATAGCAAGGGAGGAATCAAGAGTGACTTAGTGTAGGCTTTTTGGTCTGAGCACCTGGGTTTAATAAGTAGTGCATTAACTGAGATGAGATGAGAGGACGAGGAAAGGAACAAGTTTGGAAGGAGTAGCAAAGTCAAGGGTTCTGTTTTTGCCTTAGCCGGTTTGGCTTAGTGGAATAGAGTGTTGGCCTGTGGACTAAAGGGTCCTGGGTTTGATTCTAGTCAAGGCCACATACCTCCGTTGTAGGCTCTGGGCTCTCATCTAGGGCATTCGGGAGGCAATCAATCGATGCGTCTCTCTCACTTTGGTGTTTCTCTCTTGTCTCTCCCTCTCTCTTCCACTCTCTAAAAATCAATGGAAAAAATATCCTCGGGTGAGGATAAAAAAAATAAAAATTCAAGCACTTTTGGATTTCAGGTAGAGTTATAGAATAAAGCAGTTGTAAATACGAGCATGAGGTTTAGGCTGGACATGTAAATTGGCAGTCATTATTTGACAGGAGAAAAGCGGGGATTATGAAATGATCAGGCACTGAGGTACCCATCTTGCAAGCACCCAGGCCATTGTTTAATTTGAGACCTTCAAATTGTCATTTTTCTTTTTCCTGCTTTCACAAACTTATGACTTCAATTATTTTTACCTAGAGAGATAGTATGGAAAAATTGAGTGATGAAATATTTGAAGATATTAATGTGATAATTAATAATGAAGGCTCTGGAGACAGAGGAGTTGGGTTTAAATCCTGTCTCTTGAATATTGTATTTATTAAAATTATAACCTTAGATATTTTACTTAATTTCTCTGACCTCAGTCTTTTAATCTATAATATTATAAATAATAGACAGCATTTGTCTAACATTTAGTATATACCAGGTAGAATTTTAAGTCCTTTACATGTATTAATCTTTAGAATAACCCACTGAGGTTGTTTTCCCCACACATAGACTGGGCCTGAACTTGAATTTCTTCAGAAATTTAAATTTTTTTTCTTTTAACCATGATAAAGGAAGAGTAGTAGTCAAGATTCTTTGGGCTATAAGTGAAAAAACCCAACTCAAACCAAGTGAAAGGAGGGGACAGGAATTACAGATTCATATAATGGAGAAGTCTAAGGCCTGGTATTGAATATGTCTGAACACAGGGCTTTAAACACTCTCATGTCTCTCCATCATTTGCTCTACCTTGGCTTTATTCTCAGTTCTGTTCTCCATGTAGCAATGCCAAATCTACAAACTCTGTCTAGCCATGATCTTGGAGAAAGACTCTCCTCCAATATGCATATCATATCAGAAAACAGTTGACCCAGCTTGGTAAATACATGCACACTCTTGGTCTAGAGCAGGGATGGGGAACCATTTTGCTGCCAAGGGCCATTTGGATATTTATAACATAATTCCCTTAATATAAATTTATGCTGCTATGAAAAAAAGCTCCTAGATTTACTGAACTTCAAGTCCCCCCTGTGGTTGCCTTGGCAAGGCCAGACCAAATGTTTTTGTGGGCTGAATGTTCCCCACCCCTGGTCTAGGGGAATCTAATGCTCTTGAATGGCATTATTTTCCATTCCACAGTTAGGCAGAGAGAGCCATGCGACAGACATTCTCAACAAATTACATAGAATTAGGATGGGATTTTTTTCCAAAAGGGGGGACGGGGGCGGGGGCGGGGAAGGAAGCTAGACAAGCCAAAAAAGTGATGGTAGTTTTAGATTAAGTGATAGGAGCATCCATATTGCTGTCGCCATTGTTGGTGTAATTGAGCTACCCCAAGTTATCTTCCGGCCTTAGAGGCTTGGCTTAGCCTAGCCAGCTTTGAGACTAAAAGTTTAAAAGATATAGGGTGGTAAATCTTACTAGTTCTATTTTCTTCTCCCTTCTTGCTTCTTCACCAATAATTTAATTTTAATCCCAAAAGCTGATTCTTCCTTTTTCATTTTATCTACACACTGTTGAACATAGTGGTTAAGAGTATAGTATGGGCTCAAGGGTCAGATTGTCTGGGTTTCAATCCTATCTTTGTCATTTGCTCACTTAGAAATCTTCATCAGTTTACTTTATATATCTTTTCTCATCTATATAAAATGAAGATAATATCTACCTCATTGGGTTGCCTTGAGGATTAGATGGTCAGTGGAAAGTGATTGGCACGATGTCTGACCCACAATAAAGAGTTCAAAAATATCAGATTCTATTGTAATTTCCAGCTCTGCAGCTTTGGTGCAGCCTCTGTTCTTTTGTCAGAAATGGGAAAACTGAGGTAGATTGGGAGGTTATGAAAAAAGCACTAGATTTCGGTATCTCAGGAGAGAGTTGAAGCCAAATTGAAAGAAGTACTTGGAACTTCTTTCCACTAACTGGAAGACCTAACTACAATAATGATCTTATTTTTATAATTAATTAATTAAATGGTACATTCTTATTGACTTTTCCTTACTGAATGACAATGGACAATTAACTTCTCTAGGCTTTTTACTTTTTTTGTAAAATGAATATCTTTGGACAGGATGATCCCTTTCATCTTCATCATTGCCTGATCCTTCGTTGGTTAAGTAAAATTGAAGATCAAAAAGTGTTTTGTACTTGGTGTGTATGTGTGTGAAAGAGAAGTGAGAGAGCGCACACACCAAAGAATGAGAGAAAGAGAAAAATAGTGAGTTAGTTTATATTGAAATAAACTAAAAAGATTTACTTGTATATTGGGCTTATCAGTTGACATATTTGGTTTCTTAAGAGATGATTAAGAAGAACTTTCACACTCTACTGTATAGACCATTTCTAAGTATTTGTTAATTTTATCTCACATCTATTTTAGATTTTTCAAGGAAAACTTTGTAGGTGCTATGAATCTGTAATACTTGTTTTGTAGTCAGGCCACTTGGTTGGGGACTTTGTTCCACTACTTGCTTTGCAACATTACACTTGGGCAAGTTACATTCCCTCTATGTGCCTCATTTTCTCATCTGTCTGATGAGGCATTTCCTCTATTTAACCTTTAAGTCCTTTCCTAACAGTCTATGATTCTGTAACATAGACTAGGTGGATTCCAAAGGGAAAACTTGATATTGCCATTTCCTTTGAAACATATGTTTTATCTGTTGCCTATTATGTTTGCTGCAGGATTTCGGTTGAATGCCTCCTCTTGGCCCATGTTCCTTTTGAAGACACTAAATGGAGCTGAAATGGCTCCCGTCAGGATTTTCCACAAGGTATGGTGTCCCTCAGATATCACCAACTCTAAATTGCTTAAGGTCATATGCTTATATTCTTTCAATTACTTAGCCTCTGATATCTACATTATACTTATGGCCTGAGGATGCCTTCTCAGAAACTAATTCAGCAGAAGGATTGTTTAGTACCTTATGAAGCAGCAATTATCCCCAGAGGCTAATTATAAATATAGACTATAAATTATGATTATTGGCTTTTGGGTCCCAGCTCTACCAATAACCTATGTCCTTTTGATTTCATGTATAAAGTGGGATTCTGTCTAACTTACAGGATAGTTAAGTTAAAATGTGTTTAGTAGTAAAGTATATAAAATGTGATATAAATCTAAAGGAGCTGTTCTTGTTATAAATCTTGGAGTTCCATAAAGTTCTTATACTAAACAGAGAAAGAAAGGAGACAATTTTGAGTGCCTATAGTATGTTTGGAGTTTATATACACTATCTCACTTAATACCCACACTTAACTTTCTGAAACAAGTATTATTTCCACTTAGTAGTTAAGGAAACAAATACTTTTGAATAAGGAACTTGCCCAAGATCATATGGCTAGTAAGTGGTGGAATAGGGATCAATAACCCATATTCATTTTTCCTTATTTCTCCAGGGATGAGGCACTCAGTCTGCTCTCAGTTGAATTCTTTATCTTTAATGAGGTTATAGAGTTATAAAGGAAACTGAATTAGTGTTGCCTGTGCTGCTATTAAAGTCTAAACCCTAAAGCACTCTGGCTTCCAGAATATATATATATATATATAGTGTACTGGGCAACTTAAAAACCCTTTCACTACAGAATAACTCAAAATGTTTGGTGGGGGCAACAACTATTCTTTTAAATGCTTTGTTGAGCTTACTAAAAAGGAAGAAAACTCGCCCTAGCTGGTTTGGCTCAGTGGATAGAGCATTGGCCTACGGACCAAAGGGTCCCAGGTTTGATTCTGGTCTAGAGCATGTACCTCGGTTGCAGGCTCCTCTCTGGCCCGGGCCCTGGTCAGGGCATGTGCAGGAGGCAACCAATCGATGTGTTTCTCTCACACTGATATTTCTCTCTGTCTTTCCCTCTCTCTTCCACTCTCTCTAAAACTCAATGGGAAAATATCCTCAGGTGAGAATAAAAAAGAAAGAAAACTCTCCAGAGGCTAAAATGAAGGAGGAAAACTAGAGTGTTAAGTGCATGCACTAAACCTGCAGGTATTTTAAGGAGCTTTCCAATAATCTTGTCTTTTACCAGCCACAGTAGGATAGAAGATGAGGCCTTGGGCCCAAGCAAGCCAGGAATGGACCCGAGACTGCATATATAAAACCAGATCAGATACCTCAAATGTTTACTCCTTAGTGAAAGACTGTCACATTGATGAGGAGAGTCTCTGCCTGGGCTCTGGGTAGGGGCAGCAATGGAGTCATCTCCTTGATAAAACAGTCTTTCCCTCATGGAAATCCAGGGTTCAGATATGGTACCTGTATTGTCTAGAAACTCCAGAGTTGTATGGAGATATTTCTGAGTGCCCAGCAGAAGCAAACCCAAAACCTCTCTAGAGAGTTTGGTTGCTTTCAACCCAGATGTCATAGAAGTTCCCAAAGTGAAGTACCAGTGAAGATGAGTACTCCCTTCAGAATTACAGAGCTCTCAAAAACTCTCAAAATAAATCCAACATGGTGGGACATTAGTAGACACAACAAACAGTACGACTATAACCCCAAGGACTTTCAGAATAGAAATATCAGATAGATAGAGATTATAAATTAAATTTTTGAAAATGATTAAAGAATGAAAAGAAGAAAATTTTATTATTTTGTGGTTGTTGTTAATCCTCACCTGAGGATATTTTTTCCATTGGTTTTTCAGAGAGAGTGGAAGTGAGGGAGGAAGGAAGGGAGAGAGGAGGTGAAGGAAGGGGAAGAGGAGGGCGAGAGAAAGAGAAACATCTATGGGAGAGAACACATCAATTGGTTACCTCCCACATCCTCCTGACCAGTTCGGGGTTCAAACCTGCAACCCAGGTATACCCTTGATAACTTTGGAGCATGGGCCAATGCTCTAACCACTGTACACATTGGCCAGGGCAAAGAGAGGAACTTTTTTAATGATAAAAGTATAAAACCCTATTTTTCAAAGACAGATTTGAGAAAAAAATTGAACATCTGTAAATGAAACTTAACCATTAAAAGTGAAAGTTAATTATAGGTATATAAGCAACATAGACATAGATAAAAGAGAATTAACTGAAAGACATGTAAGGAATTTCCTCAGAATGCAGCACAAATAAAGAAATGGAAATATTAAAGAGAAGAGACAAAAACAATAATATTAGAAGGTCCATTAATGTTGAATATGAAATCCAGAAATAGTAACTAGAAAGAATAGAAAAGAACCAATATTTGCAAAGATAATGACAGAATTTTCCAGAATGTATAGTAAAGGCAAATATACAGCTTAAAACATCATGGTATAAGAGGTTTATGCGGGGGGAGAACCTATGTAATACTTTCAACAGTAAAGATTCAGAACCATTAAAAAAAAATCATGGTATAACTAAAGTCAAAAGAAAAGATCTGAGCAAGTACTCACACAGAATTCCTTCAAAAGGATTGCACTTAGGCTGACAGCACATTTCTTGACAGCAGCAGTTCAAAACAAAGATAATAGGATAATATCTCCAAAGTTCTTAGAAAAAAAAGTTGTCCATCTAGAATTTTATATCTAGTTAGAGTATTATTTCAGAATGAATATAAAATGAAGACATTTTCAAACAAACTAATGTAAGTAGATGCCAACATATCTACTGAAAGAACAACTGAAGAATATATTTCAGGAAGATCATTGAACCCAGAAAGGAAGAAATGAGATGCAAGAAATAGTGGTGAGAAAAGACTGGGTAACGTGGGCAAAGCTAATCAAGCATTGCCTATAATTATTTAAAACCAATTATAATAACAAAAGTGATTAATTCTCAGCATAACAATGTGAAACTAAATTATCAAACACTGTTAACTCAGTAGTAGTTAAAATATTCTAAGGTTTTTGTAATGTGACTAGAGATAAAGATGAGTTTTAGACTGACTTATGTCAACTATACAGTTATAGTCTTAAGGAGAGCCACTGAAAGATTATAAATAGAATGGTTAACATCTGAATCAATGAGGCGGGGAAGGGAAGAAAATTCAGTCAATTGTAAAGGGAAAAAAGAAACTTAAAAATCAAGTAAAATAGAACTCTAGGAAATACAATAAATTTAAATATATCAGTTATCACAAGAAATGAGCTTAAACTCATCAATTTAGTCTAACAGATTAGATTGTTTTTAAATCTACATGCTATTTACAAAAGATCCTGATAAAATATGCCCCAAAATGTTGAAAGTAAAAGAATATAAAAGATATACCAGGCAAATCATTATCAAAATAAAGCTGGTGTTGCCCTGGCCAGTGTGGCTCAGTTGGGTGTCATCCTGTGTTCAGAAAGGTTGCCAGTTTGATTACCAGTCAAGGCACTCTCCTGGTTGCAGGCTTGATCCCCAGTGGGGGGCATGCATAGGCAGCCAATCAAAGATGTTTCTCTCTCTCTCCTTCTCCCTTTCTCTATAAAAATCAATAAAAATATATATTTTTAAAAAGCTGGTGTTAACTATACTGAAATCAGACAAAGGAGACTTTGAGGCTAAAAAGCATTTAGAGGTCATTATCTAATGATTTTTTAAAAGTGCAGTTCAGCCATGGCCGGTGTTGCTCAGTGATTGGAGCATCGGTTCACACACCGAAGAATTTCAGGTTTGATTCCCCGTCAAGGGCAGAGGACATATACCTGCATTTCGGGTTCTCTTCTCAATCCTGGTCTGGGCTCATGCAGGAGGCAACCATTTGATGTCTCTGTCCCTTTTTCTCTCTCTCTCTTTCTCTCTACCCCCCTCCCTGCCTCCCTCCTTCTTCCCACTCTCTCTGAAAAGCAATGGGAAAAATCCTCTGGTGAGGATTAACAAAACAAAACCAAAAATAAGTACAGTTTACCACGAAAATGAAAGTTATAAATATGTATGCTCCTAAAGAACACAGCCTCAAAGTATATAAAGCAAAATTTGACAGAATTACATGGAAAAATTGGAAAATCCACAATCACTAGTGGCTAATTTAATACATATCTCTGAATAATTGATAAATTAAGCAGACAAAAAAATTGGCGTATCAGTCATCATAAGCTAATCTGAATTAAATTAGTTGATCAATTTGTAAAAATCAGTTACATTCTTAACAATTGGTTTGAAAATAAAAATTTAAAAAGATATAATTTATTATAGCAATAAAGTTACAATGCATCTAGAAAATGTTAGTAAAAAGCAAGAGTTTTTATAGAGTAAATTTAAAAATGTATATTAAAGAAGAAATCTATATTAAAGAATACTTAACCAATGGA
The DNA here is from genome assembly GCF_000147115.1 of Myotis lucifugus. Taxonomy (NCBI): domain Eukaryota; kingdom Metazoa; phylum Chordata; class Mammalia; order Chiroptera; family Vespertilionidae; genus Myotis; species Myotis lucifugus. The sequence goes on from NW_005871085.1 coordinate 2,236,216, forward strand.
AAATGCTATCATGTTCATAGATGGGAGGGTTCAATATTATATATACAAAAGTTACTTTTTCCCAAATTAATCTATAAATTCATTGGGATTCCAATCAAAATCCAAATAGGGTTTTTATGTGGAACTTGAAAAGCTGATTCTAAAATTTATACAAAAGGTGAAGAGAAGAGCCAGAGAACATATTCTAGGTGTACCGGTTAATAATGCAGATTTTTTTCAATAGCTGGAGTTACACATATGTTGATATATATGCAGTTTGATATGTATGCTATTTTGTATTGACAGCAAGCTTCAAAACTTCATATGTCAAATTTGCTGAAGGTGTTAACATCATAGATATTTTTACACTTAAAAATGTCGAATTTCGTGCCAAAAAAAAAGAGCATTTGCGGGAAGTTATAATTCATTATTTTAAAGAAAAGTGCTGCTGAAAGTTATCGTATACTTCAGGAAGCTTATGGTGAACATGCTCCATCTCAAGATACTTGTGAACGCTGGTTTAAATGCTTTAAAAGTGATGATTTCAATGTGAAAGACAAAGAACGTCCAGGTCAACCAAAAAAGTTTAAAGACCAACAATTACAAGCATTATTGGATGAAGATGCATGTCAAACTCAAAAACAATTTGCAGAAAGATTAAATGTTGCTCAGCAAACAATTTCCGATCATTTACAAGCAATGAGAAAGATTTTAAAAGAAGGAAAATGGGTGCCACATCAACTGAATAAAAGACAAATGGAAAACTGAAAAGTCATCAGTAAAATGTTGCTTCAACGGCACAAAAGAAAATCTTTTTTGCATCCAATTGTGATTGGCAATGAAAAGTGGATTTATGTTGAGAATCCCAAATGCACAAAATCATGGCTTGATCCAGGTCAACCATCAACATCGACTGCAAGGCCAAATCGCTTCGGAAAGAAGACAATGTCTGTGTTTGGTGGGATCAGGAAGGTGTGGTATTATGAGCTTCTAAAACCAGGTGAAACCGTTAATACTGATCGCTACCGACAACAAATAATCAATTTGAACCACACTTTGATCGTGAAACCACCAGAATGTTCCAGAAGACACAGCAAAGTAATTTTGCTTCATGATGACGCACCATCACACACTTCAAAACCAGTTAAAGACATGTTAAAAGATCTTGCCTGGAAAGTATTAACCCACCCGCTATCTTCACCAGACCTTGCTCCTTCAGATTACCACTTGTTCTGATCGATGGCACACGCACTTTCTGAGCAGCACTTCAAAACATACAAAGAAGTGGGAAATTGGGTCTCTGAATGATTTGCCTCAAAACAAGAAAAGTTCTATTGGGACGGTATCCACAAATTACCTAAAAGATACGGAAATGTGTAGCTAGCGATGGACATTACTTTGAATAAAGCACTTTTGATGTTTCTCTCGAAATTATCATGTTTTCTTTGATTACAAAATCTGAATTATTAACCGGTACAACTGGTATATGCATAGCCCACAGACACAGACAACAATGTGGTGAGGGCCAAAGAGCAAAGAGGGGGCAAGTGGGAGACATCTGCAATAGTGTCAACAATAAAAGTTAAAAAATAAACATAAAAAGATCAAGGAGAAAGAATAGCCAAAACAATATTGAAGAATGACAAAATAAGGGGATTTTTTTCTTCTAGATATCCATTTAATGAGACTGTTATTGGTGTAGGATCAAACAGTAAAGCCAAGGTAACAGAATAGAATGTACAACACTTCTTTGTGAACTTTATCTAAGCAATAACATTGTGAATTATCATGAAAGAGAGAGAGAGAGAGAGAGAGAGAGAGAAGAGAAGACAAGACTGCTAGAATATACAGTATTAAAACCACTTTGGAAGGCAATTTAGCAATATTTAATAAAGTAGAAGACGTGTATATTTATCCTATAATGCAGTTTTACTCCTAGGTATATATCCTAAAGAAACCTTCCCACATGTGTACAAAGGAACAAGTGCAAGAATGGTCATTAAAACTTTTGAACAGCCTGGCTGGTTTGGCTCAATGGATAGCGCATCAGTCTGCAGACTTAAGGGTCCCAGGTTCAATCCAGTTAAGGGCACATGCCTGGGTTTCGGGCTTGATCCCCAGTAGGGGGTGTGCAAGAGGCAGCCAATCAATGATTCTCTCTCATCATTGATGTTTCTATCTCTCCCTCTCCCTTCCTCTCTGAAATCAATAAAAATAAGAAAATATATTTTTTTTAAAAACCTTTGAACAGCTGGAAAAACCTTAAATGTCCATCAAAAGAATAAATAAATTGTGATATATACATATAATATCTTGGTTTATTAGCAGTTAAAATGAACTGGGTAAATTTCAAAAACATGTTGAACAAAAAAACAACTTATAGAATATGTACAGTTAATACTATTTATATAAAATTTAAAATATGTAAATGCATGTACATATTATGTACATGCATGGGGAGTGTGATAGGGGAAGGGCACAAAAGGGGGTTCAACTTTACCTGTTACATTTTACTTTCTTAAAAAATATTGAAGCAAAATGTCACAGTGTTAGGGTTACAAATATTTGGTATTTTTTGAAATTCATTTCAAGGAAGACTAAATCTTCATTTTAAATCTTACATAGCAGTCCCTTTTTAATCATCCAAATGAGGTAGCAGTCTTTTGGCGTACATAGCCTCTCTCTTTGTGTCTAGGTCTATATATTTCTGTTTCTCATCTAGGAACCACCATCGCCTTCCCACAACTTCTTCAAAATGGGAATGAAGCTAGAAGCTGTGGACAGGAAGAACCCTCATTTCATTTGCCCAGCCACTATAGGGGAGGTGCGGGGCTCAGAGGTGCTTGTCACTTTTGATGGGTGGCGAGGGGCCTTTGACTACTGGTGCCGCTTCGACTCCCGGGACATCTTCCCTGTAGGCTGGTGTTCCTTGACTGGAGACAACCTACAGCCTCCTGGCACTAAAGGTAAAGGCCCATCTTTGAGCTCTTGAAATCAGGACCCAAATTGATGATGGAGATTACCTAGATCTCTCATGGTTAGTGTTTCTGCACCAATAAACCTCACCATAGGCAGAGGTAAAAAAACAACAACACACAAAGTCTACCTGAGAGTAATTAGCAACAATAGGAATAAAATGTCAAATGAAAGTAGGCGTGGAAGCAGCAAGAAGAGAAGTGCCTTGGAAGTGGTAGTGGAGCCATTTTTGTTTACTTGAGACTAAAACAGGATAAGCCTTATTGATCCGGGCTATATTCAGTTAGGTTTATTTTCTCACTTTCTTGCCTAGAGAACTCTGTTATGTTGATCAATAACTCTCTTACAGCAGTTAGGCAGTTCTCAGGAGCCAGAAGAGCTGAGTCTTTGTGTCCAAGAATTGCTGGACATGCATTCCTTTCTGACTACACACCATGCTGATAAGCAACATGACTCACTATGTGGTTGCTGCCTGCCTCCAGAGGAATTTGCTGACTGTTTTCCTCTCCAATTCTGTGTATCTCTGGAGACCTTAGATTTTTAACAGAGATGACCAGGCTCAGAAGGTAGAGAAAGACCTTCCAATTGGCATTTTCATACCATGTCCTTCAGTCATCATTCCGGTGCCAGGTTGTTTCCTCCAACACTCCCTCCTTCCCCACCCCAGACCCTCAGTAGGTTCTGTAATGTAACTTTCAGAAATAGCAGAACTTCAGCCATCTCAGTGTCCTGGCTAAGGAGCAAGTGATACAATGTGGAAAAAATGTGGTTACTTAATTCATTTCACAAAACAAGATGTTTTTTGTATGTGTAAGCCTGTTCTCTCTCTAGTTGTACCGTCACTTCCTTCTTTTTTACCTTCTGGTCATTAGTGTGTAAATGTGAAAAAAATGGAAAGTAATGAGGTTGTTTCTTGCTTGCAGTAAGTAGGAAAAAATACCAATATTTAATATTCTTTTAAACACGTTATTTCATTTTATCTTCCTGGTAACTCTGAACTAGAAATAACTATTTTCAGATATATTTTATTTATGAGAAAAGCGAAGTTCAGAGGATTAAGTGACTTGATTTTGTTGATATCCCAGTCTAGAGGGGGAGGCCTTGGAGATCTTTCAGTAGGACCAGCTGTCAGGGCCGTCACTTTGAGCCATATTGCCTTCACACATCTCTCCTCTACTCTCCCCATTCTCCTCTGGGCTCTCCTTAAAGCTTCATTTGAGACTCTGGATTTTGGCTTCCAGATTCCTGATATGAAATAAGAAAGAAGCAGTGTCAGAGCATTGAACTTGGGTCTAATCCCAACGAGGATTAGAGCGAATCATTCCAAAATGTGAGAGGTTGAACTAGATCGGGTGGGTAATGTCCAGTCTGCACTTGGGCCGTATAAGGCCCGCAAAATCATTTGGTCTGGCCCTGCCAAGGCAACCCCAGGCGGGACTCGAAATTCAATAAATCTAGGAGCTTTTTTCATAGCAACATAAATTTAAATTAAGTGAATTATATTAATCAAATAATGTTATAAATATCCAAATGGCCCTTGATAGAAAAAAGGTCCCCTACCCCTGAACTAGATGATCCCTAAGGGCCCCTCCATCCCTGTAATGCTGTATAGTTTTCTGATCTTGGGAATGAGTAACAGTGACGCCTGTGACCGTCTCCTACTTGATTTCAGATCCCTCACCTCATCTACCACCTAGTTCTGCCCTCTACTCATATAGGGCTCTGCCCCTCTAAGAGGACTCCTGCATGCCAGCTGTTTCTCCTTTGCTAAGCCAGATCCTTTTTAGCTCCTAAACTCCTGGGGCCAAGCCAACCTTGATGGATAGCAAATACCAAGTTTGCAACTAATCCAGGGTATTTGGTTATAAAAGGCAGAACCTTTTTTATTTTCTTAGCTCATCACTTTTTGTTTCTGTGACTTAAAATTGAAAACAGAGCTATGCATTACTTTTTAAATTTAAGAAACCAAATACAAAGTTCAGTGCATTTGGCATAGTCATTAATGCTAATTAGGCCTTTAGCTCTCATAATAATCCACTTAACATCCCTTGCTCTGATTTCAAGCTGGGCAAGCCAGTTTCATATTTTAGTTTAGCTTCCTAAGTGATTTTACAACAGTAAGAGAACATGAGATGCAAGCTACTTCATACTTACATTTTTATTATAAATCTATCGCATTCTGGATTATACATCAGACTTTTGTGACTTCATATAGTGTAAGCTGGGTCTGGCTGCTCTCTGTATGCTGTCACAAATGTAGGAGTCCAATAGAAGTGCTGAGCATACCTGTTGGAGTAGATGGTCAGCCAGGCCTCGATTACCCTTCAGTCTACCCTTTTTACCTGTGGCATTGTACAGAGAGAAAACTAAATCTGACTCATGGCTGTGGTTGATGTGCAGGAGTATTACCCTGGTCTGGAGAGTTAAGAATTTGATGCTTAAAAACAAATGTCAGAATGTGTCTTCCTTTTTTTCCTGTGATGAAACATATAAAAAGTGTTTCCCTTATATTATGGATGGTCTCTTCCTGTTGTAAAACTACATAAAAACACACACACACTTTAACACTTTGGAATTCTGGGTCAGAAAGAGGGTTAGTTAAACCATAATCCAAATCTACGCAAGAAAAAACAAAGGTAGAGGCAAGAATAACACAACCAGGGCTAACCTGTAGGTTCCAGCACATAGGTTAACTGATGGACTGTCTGATTTTCCTCAGCCAGCCAGCCATTCAAGTTCTAACAAGTCAAGTTCTAATAAGTCACGACTAAGGGCTGGTCATTGGATCATTTGATGGGGATTCTGCCTTTAGAGTTTGCAGTTTTGTGAGCATCTAGACAGAGAATTGCAACTTTATGGTAATAAAGTTCAAAAGGGCCCCTAAACCTAAATTGAAGGATTGGAAGTTGAAGGTTAGGGAAGGCTTCCAAATGAAGTATCTAAACTGAAACCTGAAGAATGGAGAGGGAAAGAAAGAGTTCTAGCTAGCAGAGGGAACAGATGAGTGGAGGCCTGAGGGTTTTTTTTAAATGCAATTGAAGAACTCAAAAAAGTTTAAATGACTAGCTTGTAGGGTGTAAGGAGGGGAGTGGAAAGAGATAAGCCTGGGGAGGAAGGCACAGGAAATGCACAGCTTCCCTTTATATCATTTTAAGAATCTAGGTCTTGACCCCAAGAACAATGAGAGCCATTGAATGGGCTTTAATTAGTGGAATTGCAGGTCAAATTTGTGTTTTAGAAGAACCATTCTTGTAGCAGTGAAATGATGGGTGGCTTCCAGAAGCTGAAGGCAGAGATCTGAGTTAACAGGCTGTTCTAGTATTCCAGGTGAGAGAGAGAATTGAGGCAGTGGCATTGTGGTGACATGGATAAGATTGAGGGACATCTTCTTTGAATAAAGAAGCCAAAATGTGAGCTCTTAAAGTTTATTTTAATACCCATCATAACTATTTACTTAGCAAGTAGCTACCACTGTAACGTGTAAAATAATGTTAGTTTTTCAATATAAGCATTAATATGGGAGCTAAAATTCTTCTTTCTGCTATGTCTAGGAAGTTAGGATTTATTTCTACCTGCATCCTTATTAAATGAAACTAGTTTACTAACTTCATATTTATATTCCTAGCATTTGGGACATGGTTATTCAATAATAATTGCTAAGTGAAATATACAATGCTATATTTTCTGATTTCATTTCTATTCATTATCACCTAAAGCTAATATTCACTTAATTATAAAAGTGAGAATGCTACTGCAGTTTTAATAACAGATTAAATTATTTAAACTAATGCTTTATTTTTCAAATGATGGAAACCTTATAGCCAAAAATAAGAGTGGCAAGGGGCACTCATATCAGAGAAGCTCATCTCCAAGCCCACATTCACCCACCTCTCTGTCACTAAACATTTGTGCACCTCTACACCTGGACTGTCCCCTTCCCTTCCACCCAACTGCTTTTTCTACTAGGCCACAGCAAGCAGGACAGTGTCCTGTCTACAGGAAACTCTGGCACCCAATATTCCCCTCTTGTCTCCTGAGAAGATGTGTTTCACTAACCATGTGAGAAAAAGTGTGGGCACATTGGGTAATAAGTGAAATAAATTCTTTGGTGCTTTAATAAGGGCAGCCACTTGGCTACTTTTCCTTTTACCCTCTCAGATATATTAGTTCCAGGCCCTCCCTCCCCCCCCCCACACACACATACACACACACTAATATCTCTGTCCTTATTTCCGTTCTGGCCTTGTACTCTAACCACATCTGGAAACTCTGGCCTTTATTCATCTATCCAACAATTGTAGTGCAACCTTGTGTTAGCAGTGTTAGGCTCAGTGTAAGTGATAAAGTGCCTCCTTTCCAGATAGATTGAGTGATTTAAATAAAAAATGGGTGTGCAAATACATAGCACCATGTAGCACATAGTGGATGTCTACTATATGTTAGTTTTATCTGAATTAGGATGCCTAGACATCCTAGGACCGTGGTCGGCAAACTGTGGCTTGCGAGCCACATGCGACTCTTTGGCCCCCTGAGTGTGGCTCTTCCACAAAATACCACAGTGGGCACGCACATACAGTGCGATTGAAACTTCATGGCCCATGCGCAGAAGTCGGTTTTTGGCCTGAGCGAGTCTATTTTGAAGAAGTACTGTTGATATTTGGCTCTGTTGACTAATGAGTTTGCCGACCACTGTCCTAGGAAAAGGGAACTACCCACACAGAGGCATTTTAAGTACTCTATTTTGGTCAGGAAAAATATATGAGATGAGGTTTGTACAGTGAACCAGAACTCCCATAACTGGTTTTCTCTTATTGTATGCTTGTTGTACACAAATAGAAATAGGAATATGAGAAATTAAAATGAGTGGCACTAGATTATGAAACAGGCAATCTGGGTTCTCTTACTGATTCTAATTATATCTTCCCAAGGGACAGAAAAATCCTGTTCCATGCCTCCCTTCCAGCTTTCCTAAGCTGACCTTTTAGGGTTTACAGTTCTCTTTCCTGCCTTCACTAACAACAGATACTGAGAATGTAGCAATTTTTTGGCATTGTGTAACAAACAATTGACATCTCTCAACTTCCTGGAATAGCGAGGAGTAACTTAGGCAGTTCATATATTTGACCTACCACACCTGCTGCTTTCTTGGGAATACTTAGATCCATGTAGTTTTCTTTGACAAGCTCTTATTATAACACCAACTTTTCGCCAGTACCAATACACATCAACTTGCAAAGTCCTCCATTTTAAATAAGTGTATGATTTTTTAGGAAATATCCTATATAATAAAAGCCTAATATGCTAAGTGTCTGGTCGTTCGGCCGTCAGTTCAACCAATCAAAGTGTAATATGCTAATGATATGGTAAGGCCGCTCAACTGCTTGCTATGTTGTGCACTGACCACCAGGGGTTAGACACTCTGACCTGTAGGTTAGCTTGCTGCTGGAGTCCAGCCGATAGGGACTGAGCAAAACAGGCTGGACACGCCCTGCAGCCCTCCTGCAGTCCCTCTCCGGCTGGCCAACCTCCCACATCCCTCCCCAGGCCCCATCATGCACCGGTGGGGTCCCCCTTCCTGGCCTGTGCCCTCTCGCAATACGGGACCCCTCGGGGGATGTTGGAGAGCTGGTTTCGGCCCGATCCCGCAGGCCAGGCCAAGGAACCCCACTGGTGCATGAATTCATGCACTGGGCCTCTAGTTACAGTTATAAATGAGAATTTCTGTGTATCAATAATGACTAGAAGAAAAACAAAACAAATATTCATGTATATCAAGAAGATGAGGGAAACTTGGCAAACCCTTAAAGCAAAGAAAAACAAGATTATAAGGGTGGGTGATTTGGCAAAAAGGCAGGAGTTGGTAAGATTTTAAGATTCATTGTCTTATGCTACAGAAAGCTGACTGTGTTCATTTGACTGTGGCTGATTAGCAGGTGCTTCCTCACAATGTGCTTTCATGCCACCTCCCTGAGTAGCTTAGGCATCTGAGAAGACATAGCCCTCCACTTGCTAAAATTGCTCTTGAATCCTCTTAGCTATTGCCCTAGACAGCTAAAGTCAGTCACTCCTTTGAGTTTCAGTAATTTGAGGTTTTTGAAGTTGGCTTATGGCCCCATCATGCATGGTTTTATTATCCTTCTGTTTTTCCCCAGTCTGTATAGATTTATCAGCCTAAGAAGACCCCAGGAAAACACGAAATGTCTTTATAATTGCAGAGGTGCTCTATTTATGCCGTAGGAATAAGGGTCAAGAGGGAAAGAAGGAGCTAGATGTAGAGAACTGCAAGTGTTAACTGAGTTAGATAGGAGCAGAAGGTAACCCATGCTTTATTAAATGAACTGGAATTTAAGGGAATGGAGTTTCAGCCTTGGCAACAGCCCAGCTGGCAGCACATAGCTGAACCCAGCCAAGTTGAGCAAAGCTAATAAAGAACACATCCTCTAAATTACTATGCCAAGACCAATGATACACTGCTGTGAATGAAAACAAGATCCCAGGCCAGAAACTGATAAACTAAATGGGTTTCCCCATGTTCTTTTTTTCTTTTCCATGGTTTATGTTCTGTGTTGTGCTGTGTTGTGCAGATACAGATACACACACACACACACACACACACACACACACAAGCTGGGCTTACTTACATTTTATGAATCTGTTTCCAGTTCCATATACAGTATTCATGCTGCAGAGAGGAGAGATCTGATAATGAATTCTTTTGGACAACTAAAATTCCTAACTAAGGATTATTGGAGAAACCTAGAAATCAGCAATACCCTGATGTCCTTCATTATTATAAATTAGACATGTTTGGTTCTTTATCTTCCTTTCTTTACTCGATATATTCTTGTTTTGTAATTGCTTTCAGGGTAATATAGTGGAAAGAGCATGGACTTTGGAGACCAAAAAATCCAGATTCAAATCCTAGCGTTAGCTATGTGTTCTTTGGCAAGTCTTTTGACCTCTGGAGTTCAGTTTTATCTTTCTAATATCCAAGTGTAATGATTGTCTCGGAAAAAAGAACTTGTTTGATTATTTTTTTAAATATATTTATTAAATTTATTGGGGTGGAACTTACAGGTTTCAGTTGTGGGTTTCTATGTTACAAGATCTGTATATTGCACCATGTGCCCACCATCCAAAATCAAATCTTCTCTGTCACCATATATTAGGACCCCCTTCACTCCCACCCCCTTCCCTCTGGCAACCACCACTATTGATTGTTTGAGTTGGCACTTGCAAGCTAAAGTGCCACTTTTTTTCATGGAACATCATCTTTACTTAAAAAAACAACTGACTTGGATATTTGGCAGACACTTTCTCCAAAATTAAGTGAGCTGGGCACTTCAAGGAAGACAACCTATAAATATTTGTTGTGAATGATAAATTTAAACTTTCAGGCAAAAATTACAATTTTGGAAAACTTCTGTCTACCAACATAAGCTTAACATCTTCCCAATATGTAAAGTTTTCAGCGTCACCCTTTACTATGTTATATCCCATCTAGAAGTTATTTTGATTAAGATTCAGCCAGTTTTAATTAATATTAAATATGAGATTTCAGGAAGGTAAAAAGCCATAGAATGTTGGAATCTCGGGGTCAGAAGTCATCAAATTCAACCTCCTACCTAACTCAGGACTCACCTTAAGATCATCCCCTAAAAAAAACATCTATCCCTCAAATTCTTCCAGAGCCAGGGAGATTATAACCTCTCAAAGGAGCACCTTCCTTCTGCTTATGATAGCCTTAATGGCTAAAAATGTTCTTTTTCTTTTTTTATTTTGAGCTGAAATCTGCTTTCCCCCAGTATCTTTCCATTGGCTCAAATTTTGTTTTTGTCTTTTAATTGTTTTAAATATATTTTTATTGAAAGGAGAGAGAGAGAGAGAGAATGAGAATGAGAATGAATGAGAATGAATCATTGATCAGCTGCCTCCTGCACGCTCCCCACTGGGGATTGAGCCCACCGTCTGGGCATGTGCCCTTGACTGGAATCAAACCCGGGACCCTTCAGTCCTCAGGCCGATGCTCTATCCACTGAGCCAAAACCAGCTAGAGCTCTTTTGATTCTTTATTGATTGTTAGAGAGGAAGGGAGAGAAAGAAAGAGAAACACAGATTTGAGAGTGAAACATTGATCTACTACCTCCTGTATGCCCCCTACTGTGGATGGAGCTGGCAATCCAGGCATGTGCCCTGACCTGGAATCCAACCGGCAAACTTTTAGTGCTCAGGAAAACACCCAGCCAGGGCTCAAATTCGTTTCTTGTTTCATATGAAACCTTTTTAGATAGCTCTTGGTACTCTTGTTCCTCCAGATCTTTTTTCTTTAGATATTTCTGAGATTGGATCATTTATAAGCTCCTCGTCAGCTTGGACTCTCTTCTTGATCCATGTCAATTTAGTGTTGTGCCTAGAGTGAACTCTGCACATCAGCAATGGCCTAACTAGTGTAGAATGGAGAGGCACTCTCACTTCCCTTAGAAGGGAATTATACTGTGACCTACCTGTTGAAGATAAGGGTCATATTTTTTCTGTTTATATTCTCAATGGTCACAGTACATGCTTAATGTTACCCCTTATTTAGTCTCAGCACAAGTTGAACTTCTGGACATAATGGCTATGTTAGGTAAGGGGATTTTCTGGTAGTTTTTGTATTTTGCTACTTAGGGGTAGGAATGGTAATTCACAAGATTTGAAAAGTGCTTTTATAATCTCTTTTATCATAATACCCAGGTAGTGATAAACCAAGTATTTTCCTCAGTAAAAGGTTTCATCAAATAAGAGGATCCTCCCTCTTTCCCCATAACTTTTCTTCATTAAAATCAGTAGCAATTATATAGCACCTGATCTATAGAAACATGGAAGCCTACCTTAGGGATGAATACAGTTACATTCACATAGTCAATAATTGCAGTACAGCCAGTCTTATTAGAACTTTCCATTGAAAAGAATTTAGGTCATAAAATATGTTAAACGTCATAATAACCCATAATTCAAAGAAGTTAAGTGATTTTCAAGGACCTGAACCCAGCTCCATGGGTTTCTGACTTCAGAATTCATGTTCTTTCTGCTGTAACACACTTCACTTTTCTATGCCTCAAAGAAAGTTTAGAGATAACCATTAGGTAAATAAGTCTGAGATAATTGTGAGGAATATTGAGTAAGATAATGAATGTTAAAGTACTTTGAGAATTGTGAAATGTGATTCTTATGGGAAGAGTTTCCATCAGTGATTTTGGAAATGCATAGTGAAATCTACCAGAAATTCCAGGGCCCTTTTTTACCTGGCAGGATTGGGATGAGTTTGAAATGTGTATTGCAAGTAGAATGAGAAGGATCAAGAGTGGGAGATAGTACATCTGGACAAGAGAAGTCAGTCAGTTTTTTAAGCCAGTCACTACCAGCTGTTCAGCCATAGAAAATATAATACTATAGCTCTCACAGAGAAAGGCATTCATAACTGAGGAAGGCCACCTGTATATGTGGGTGTACAACCAACTATGCCAATTGAGATATTCCTAGGAAATTTAATTTTCATGGAAATAAAAGGGATTGGAAAAGCCATCTAGGGGCACTAGGTAGGACCCCCTACCTCACCTCAGGATATTTTGAGTATGTGCAAGTTTCTCTGTCCTTTGTTACACTCCTGGTATAGCTACTGGTAGTCTGTCTGCTTTATAACACCTGGAAGTCTATTTGGATATGGGGCTTATGGCGCCTCTTATTAGTTACATGTACTTTTTAGTGACAGTGCATCACCACACTTTTTTCGTGTGTGTGTGTGTGTGTGTGTGTGTGTGTGTAGAATTATGTTAACATAACATAAATAAAATAAAATAATATTATCAACTTAACTGACTTGGCAAGAGCTAACCCACAATGGCATCAAAACAAAAAAGAAGTATTAAATTTTTTTAGCTCCACATTAATATTGATAATATAGATTATCTTTATTAAGAGTTACCCAGAAGTAAAGTTCAAAATAATACCATACAAATTGAATAGGTGAAAAGAGGGAAAGTTGGGGAAGGCTTTTGCAGATTTGCTGAAGGATGCCTAGACTATCAAGTACAAAGCACAAGCTAAGGGAAAAAATGATTCTGAAATTCGAAACACAGGGCATATATCAGAAAATTAAAGTCAGACAAAGAATAATATAATAAGCAGTGCCTGCTCAGAGAGACTTACCAGAAAGAAATCAGTGAAGTGTTTTAACCATCAGAGTGGGTATTTTATTGTGTTTGTGTTTTAGACAGATTCTTATGATCTGATAGGTAAGGGCTACAGATAATTATTAATTAAATAAAAATACTATTAAAATTAATTTTTTATGTTTCTTTTTACTTTTTTAAATGTGACCACTAGAAAATTTTAATGAAGTATTCAGATATGGCTCAAATTATATTTCTCTAGAGAATCTGTGATAAAGCTAGCTTGAACAGTGAAAGAATTTAGCAATGTAACAAGGTATATAGCTAATATGCACAACTCAATAGCTGTCACATACACAAACAATAATAGCCAGATGAAGGATGTAACGGAAGAAAAAACCCTGTTTATGATCATATCAAGATGAAATATTTAGATTTTTGTATATTGAATTGTATTTCATGACCTTTCAAATTTTTTTTAATGTAATAGATTTTATAGATGGGAGGGGGTGCAGTTTATGTAAAAAAATATTGTTATGTGCAAATACTATGTTTGTAGCTTTTATTTCTTTTTCTTATTATGTTGGCTTCCAATGCAATGTTGAATAGAAGTGGTAATAGTGGGTATTTTTTTGTTTTGTTCCATAATTCAGTAAAGAAAGTCTTCAATATTTCACCATTCACTTTGCTCTTGGCTATAGATTTTTTTTATAGATGCCCTTTTCTATAAAGAAATTTCCTTTTATTCCTAGTTTGCTGATAATTTTTATCATAAATGGGTGTTGAATTTTGTCAAAAGCTTTTTTGGCATTTATTGAGATAATATGTTTTCTTCTTTATTTTGTTACTGTAGTGAGTTCATTTTTTTTTCCTATTATTAAACACCTTTGTATTCCTGGGATAAACCCCACTTTGTCCTTTAGTATATTGCTGTATTCAAGTTGCTAATATTTTGTTAAAGATTTTGAATCTATGATCATAAGGATATTAGTCTGTAGCTTTATTTTCTTGTAATATCTTTGTCATGTTTTGATACCAGGGTTAAGTTGGCCTCATAAAATGAGTTGGGTAGCATTACCTCTTCCTCTGTCTAAAGAGGTTTTGTACAATTTGTTAAGATTTCTTCTTTAAACGTTTGCTAGAATTCACCAGTGAAGCCATCTGTGCCTGGGATTTTATATGCAGAAAGGTTTTTAATTGCAATTTCAATTTGTAAATTATTTATAGAGCTTTTCATATTCTGTTTTTTATATCCATTTACTATTTAGTTTTCTTTTTTCTTTTTTTTCTTGATTAAGGTATTACATATGTGTCCTTATCCCCCCATTGCCCCACCCACCCACCCACGCCCACTCATGCCCTCAACCCCTCTGTGTCCATTGGTTAGGCTTATATGTATGCATACAAGTCCTTTGGTTGATCTCTCCCCCTTACCCCCACCATCCCCTACCTTCCCTCTGAGGTTTGACAGTCTGATTGATGCTTCTCTGTCTTTGGATCTGTTTTTGTTCATCAGTTTATGTTGTTCATTATATTCCACAAACGAGTGAGATCATGTGATATTTATCTTTCTCTGACTGACTTATTTCACTTAGCATAATGCTCTCCAGGTCCATCCAAGCTGTTGCAAATGGTAGGAGTTCCTTCCTTTTAACAGCAGCGTAGTATTCCATTGTGTAGATGTACCACAGTTTTTTAATCCATTCATTTGCTGATGAGCACTTAGGCTGTTTCCAAATCTTAGCTATTGTAAATTGTGCTGCTATGAACATAGGGTACATGTATCCTTTCTGATTCGTGTTTCTAGTTTCTTGGGATATGTTCCTAGAAGTGGGATCACTGGGTCAAATGGGAGTTCCATTTTTAGTTTTTTGAGGAAACTCCATACTGTTCTCCACATTGTCTGCACCAGTCTGCATTCCCACCAACAGTGCATGAGGGTTCCTTTTTCTCCGCATCCTCGCCAGCACTTGTTCGTTTGTTGATTTGTTAATGATAGCCATTCTGACAGGTGTGAGATGGTACCTCATTGTCGTTTTGATTTGCATCTCTCGGATGATTAGTGACTTTGAGCATGTTTTCATATGTCTCTTGGCCTTCCTTATGTCCTCTTTCGAAAAGTATCTATTTAGGTCTGTTGTCCATATTTTTGATTGGGTTGTTTATCTTCCTTTTGTTAAGTTGTATGAGTTCCCTGTAAATGTTGGAGATTAAACCCTTAATGAAGATAAAATTGGCAAATATGTCCTCCCATGCAGTGTACTTTCTTGTTTTGTTGATGGTTTCTTTTGCTGTACAAAAACTTTTTATTTTGATGTAGTCCCATTTGTTTATTTTCTCTTTAGTTTCCATTGCCCTAGGAGCTGTTATCGGTGAAGATATTGCTTCAGCATACTAATATGTCTGAGATTTTGCTGCCTGTGGATTCCTCTAAGATTTTTTTATGGTTTCCTGTCTTACATTGAAGTCCTTTATCCATTTTGAGTTTATTTTTGTGTATAGTGTAAGTTGGTGGTCTAGTTTCATTTTTTTGCATGTATCTGTCCAATTTTCCTAACACCATTTGAAGATACTGTCTTGACTCCATTGTATGCTCTTGCCTCCTTTGTCAAATATTAATTGAGCATAGTGGTTTGGGTCGATTTCTTGGTTCTCTATTTCTATTCCATTGGTCTATATGTCTATTCTAGTGCCAGTACCAAGCAGTTTTGAGAACAGTGGCTTTGTAATACAGCTTGATATCTGGTATTGAGATCCCTCCTACTTTGTCCTTCTTTTCAGGGTTGCTACAGCTATTCAGGGTCTTTTTTTATTCCAGATGAATTTTTGGAGAGTTTGTTCTAGGTCTGTGAAATATGCCATTGGCATTTTAATGGGGAGTGCATTGAATCTATAGATTGCTTTGGGTAGTACGGACATTTTAATGATGTTGATTCTACCAGTCTATGAACACGGTATGTTCTTCCATCTGTTTATGTCTTCCTCTATCTCTTTTTTCAACGTCCTGTAGTTTTCTGAGTACAGGTCTTTTACCTCCTTAGTTAAGTTTATTCCTAGGTACCTTAATTTTTTTGGTGCAGTGGTAAATGGGATTGTTTCTTTAATCTCTCTGTAAGTTCACTATTGGTGTATAAAAATGCCATAGATTTCTTGGCGTTAATTTTGTATCCTGCTACATTGCCGAATTCATTTATTAAGTCTAATAATTTTTTGATGGAGTCTTTAGGGTTTTCTATGTACAGTATCATGTCATCTGTGAATAATGACAGTTTTACATCTTCTTTTCTAATTTGGATACCTTTTATTTCTTCTTCTTGTCTAATTGCTATGGCTAGCACTTCCAGTACTATTTCGAACAGGCGTGGTGAAAGTGGGCATCCCTGTCTTGTTCCTGTTCTTAGGTGAAATGGTTTTAGTTTTGGCCCATTGAGTATGATGTTGGCTGTAAGTTTGTGGTATAAAGCTTTTATTATGTTGAGGCATGATCCCTCTATTCCCACTTTGCTGAGGGTTTTTATCAAGAAAGGGTGTTGGAGCCCTAGTTGGTTTGGCTCAGTGGATAGAGCGTCGGACTGTGGACTGAAGGGTCCCAGGTTCGATTCCAGTCAAGGGCATATGCCCCGGTTGCAGGCTTGATCCCCAGTTGGGGGCATGCAGGAGGCACCCGATCAATGATTCTCTCTCATCATTGATGTTTCTATCTCTCTCTCCTCTCCCTTCCTCTCTGAAATCAATAAAAATATATTTGAAAGAAAGAAAGAAAGGGTGTTAGATTTTGTCAAATGCTTTTTCTGCATCAATTGATATGACTATGTGATTTTTATTTCTCAGTTTGTTTATGTGATGTATCACGTTTATTGATTTGCAGATATTGTACCATCTTTGCATCCCCGGGTTAAATCCTACTTGGTCATGGTGTATGATCTTTCTGATGTAATGCTGGATCCGATTTGCTAGAATTTTAGTGAGGATTTTGGCATCTATGCTCGTGAGGGATATTGGCCTGTAATTCTCTTTCTTTGTGTTGTCTTTACCTGGTTTTGGTATTAGTTGTATTTTTTCAAGGAAGCTGGCCATTTAATGTAAAATTTCAAATGTATTTATAAAATTAATTAATTTATTTATTTTCTTAATGTCTGAAGGAATATATATATATATATATATATATATATATATATATATAAAATTGATTTTTTTTACAGAGAGGAAGGGAGAAGGATAGAGAGTTAGAAACATCGATGAGAGAGAAACACCGATCAGCTGCCTCCTGCACACCCCCTACTGGGGCTATGCCCGCAACCAAGGTACATGCCCTTGACCGGAATTGAACCTGGGACCCTTCAGTCCGCAGGCCGAAGCTCTATCTGCTGAGCCAAACTGGTTGGGGTGAAGGATCTCTTTTATTCTTGATGTTCATAGATTAGTTTTTCCCCATATATTTTTATTGATTTCAGAGAGGAAGGGAGAAGAGAGAGAGAGAAACATCAATGATGAGAGAGAATCTGCAATTGGTTGCCTTCTGCTCACCCCCGATGGGGGATCGAGCCCACAACCTGGGCACGTGCCCCTGACCAGAACTGAACCGGGGACCCTTCAGTCCGAAAGCCGACGCTCTATCCACTGAGCCAAACCAGTGAGGGCAATTGTGTTTTCTTTATTTCTTAATCAGGTTTCTTGAAGGATTATCATTTGAAAGAACCAATCTTTGACTTTTTAAATTTTTCTTTATTATTATGTCTGCTTTTTTTTTTCATTTACTTATTCAGTCCTCATTGACTTACTTCTTATATTTAGTTTCTTTTAATTTAATTTGCTATTCTTTTTCTAGTTTTGAAATAGAAGATTAGATCATTGATATTTAACCTTTCTTCTCTTCTAATATAAACATTTAAAGCTATAAAATTATTTCTGAGCACTGCTTTCCGTAAATCTCACACATTTGGATCTGTCATATGTTTATGAATTTTAAGTTTCAAAAATTTTTTTGACATTTTAATTTATTGGATATATGAGTTACTTACAAGTATATGTCTGTTAATTTCTTAGCATTTTGGTCTTATTAATTTTCTGGTTTTGATTTCTATTTAATTTTTTTAAAAATATATTTTATTGATATTTTACAGAGAAGAAGGGAGAGGGATAGAGAGTTAGAAACATCGATGAAAGAGAAACATCGATCAGCTGCCTCCTGCACACTCCCTACTGGGTATGTGCCCGCAACCAAGGTACATGCCCTTGACCGGAATCAAACCTGGGACCCTTGAGTCCGCAGGCCGATGCTCTATCCACTGAGCCAAACTGGTTAGGGCTTCTATTTAATTTTTACTGTGGTTAGAGAACATATTCTGTATTATTTCAATTCTTTGAACTTTATTGAGGATTGCTTTTTTGCCCCACATATTCCATAAGCAATGAAAAGAATGTATATTTTACATTTATTGGGTGTAGTGTCCTATAAGTGTCTGGTTGGTTGGTTATTTATATTATTAGTTGGTTAATTGTATTATTCAAATCTTTTCTATCCTTATTGATTTTTTTTTCAATTTCTTGACCTATCAGATACTGAGAGGTTAAAATCTCCAAGTCATAATTAGGGAATTTTCTATTTCTCTTTTTAGTTCTCTAAACTTTTGCTTTATATATTTTGTGTTATTATGTACATAGACATTTAGGGTTATTATAGCTTCCTTCTGAATTGACTACAGTCATGAGCCACATAATGATGTTTTAAACCAACAACAGATTGCATATTCAAAGGTGGTCCCATAAGGTTATAATGGAGCTGAAAAATTCCTGTCACCTAGTGATGTCATAGCCTTCGTAACATCATAACACAGTGCATTACTCATTTTTTAGATATGTTTAGACATACAAATATCATTGTGTTACAGTTATTTACAGGTTTGTAGCCCAGGAGCAATAGGCTATACAATATAGCCTAGGTGTGTACTAGGCCATACCATTTAGGTCTGTGTAAATACCTCTGTGATTTCGCACAACAATGAAATCGCCTAACGACACATTTCTCAGAAATATCCCCATTGTAAAGTAGCACATAACTATATTTTATCTTGATGAAATACCCCTTTTAGTCATCATACTTCTTGCCTTAAAGATTATCTTAGCCACATGAGCTCTCTTTTGGTTAATGTTTACAGGGTATATATTTTTCCATCTGTTTGTTTTTATATTCCTATGTCATATTTCAAGGGTCCTTATATTTCAGTGTCCTCTTATAAACACATATAATTAGGTTCTGGAGTTTTGTTGGTTTGGCATGTTAATTTTTTCCTTTTGTTTTACTTAATCAACTTGTATTTAATGTAATTATTTGGATTTATGTCTGTCATTTTGCATTTTGGTTTTTTTCTCTTTGTCTCAGTTATTTCTCATTTCTTTATTCCTTTTTTCTTGCCTTCTTTTGAATTAATCAATCATGTTTTATTATTCCATATTTCTCTCCTTGGCTTTTAGTGATACATTCTTGTGTAAGTCTTTAATTAGTTACTCTATGCCAATATGTATACTGGACTTATTAAAGTCAACCTTAAATGTGTGTTCTAAGCACTGCCCAAATAATGCAAAATTCTTAACAAAGTTCTTAACCCCCACTTTCATCCTTTGTGCTATTGCTGTCATTATATATATATCCTATATAATAAAAGGGCAATATGCAAATTGAGCCTAATGGCAGAACGACTAGAACAACCGTTGGACCAGTCACTATGAGGCGCACTGACCACCTCTTGGTCCCTTTCTTTGGCTGGCAGGCTCCAATTGCCTGATGGCCACCAGCAGCGGGGGCAGGGCCGGGGCCGGCGAGTGGGCGGGAACAGCTGACCTCTCGGTCTTTTCCCCCAGCCATCAGGCACCGATCATCCGATGGCGAACAGAGAACCAGGGGTGGGTGGCGGCGGGGAGTGGAGCCGGCTACGGGCAGCTGAGGAAGATGGCCTTGATCGCAGGCCAGGCCTAGGGACCATACCTGCACACAAATTGCGTGTGCCAGGCCTCTAGTGTATATATATATATTAATTCTTGTTCAAAGAATCAATAGTAGCCCTGCCTGGTTTAGCTCAGTGGATAGAGCATCAGCCTGTGGACTGAAAGGTCCCGGGTTCGATTCCGGTCAAGGGCACGTGCCTGGGTTGCCGGCTTGATCCCCAGTGGGGGGCATGCAGGAGGCAGCCGATCAGTGATTCTCTCTCATCATTGATGTTTCTATCTCTCTCTCCCTCTTTCTTCCTCCCTGAAATCAATAAAAATATATTTTAAAAAAAAGAATCAATAGTCTTTTTGTATCTACACACGTACTTACCCTTTCTTATGCTCTTTATTCCTTCCTGAAGTTCCATCCTTCCATCTTGGATTACTTTCCTTCAGCCTGAAGAATTTCATTTTTACTTTTTGTAGGTTAGGTCTGCTGGTGACAAATTCTTTCAGCTTTGATTTGTCTTAAAATGTTATTTCACCTTCAATTTTGGAGGATATTTTTACTGGGTTTAGAACTCTAGATTGACTAAAATATATAAACAGCCAACTTAGAGTTCTATACTCAGTGAAAATATCCCTGTTCCTTGGATATGGGCCTTCTTAGGTTCTTGATTAAGAACTTAATAGATCTCCATCTCCTTATCCCTGAAAAACTACAAGAACTTGTCATACCCTTGAGAAATTTAGAGCTTACTTCTTTGACCTCTCACTTTTCTTAAAATTTTAAAATCTTGAGAAAATCAACTCAACTCAACTATGTGTTTGAGATAGAGCTCCTCCTTCTAGTGGGACCTTGTCTCCTAAAACCTTGAGATTATGGGAGATTTTATTTTACATCTTAGAAACTCTCATCCTTGCTTCATGTCTCTAGTATACAGGCTCAGAACTCACACATGGAGCTTCTCAAGTTTTAATCTGTCACAGCAACCTCTCTGATTTCTCTTTCCTCCAATCGAGCTCCTCTCATAGGCCAATCCTGATCCAAAATTCATGCCCCAAATTGGCATATGCCCTCAGGAAAGAAAACAGTGTCAGATACCACAGAAGCCCTTCCCACCTAGGTCTGGAATTCCAGTTCATGTAATCTTCATAATTTCTACAGTTCTGCAGTGTTATTTACAATAATTTATCTGACTTTTACAAGTTGTTGCATCAGCAACAGTGCACTGTCATAATCTATTACATTCTTCCTAGAAACATAAGAAACATTACCTTCTACTTATTCACTATAATGAGTTTTTTAACTAGTCTCTCTAGTTCTTATCCTGCCCCACCCCCTCCCTGAGCAGCCAGTGTTCCTTTTAAGTATATTCTGTCACTCCTGTGCTCAGAATCCTCCAGTTGCTTCCCTTCATACTTAGAATAAGTTCAGGTTCACTTTTGCAGTCTACAAAGTCCCACATGATCTTTTTTTTATAATATATTTTATTGATTTTTTACAGAGAGAAAGGGAGAGAGATGGAGAGTTAGAAACATCGATGAGAGAGAAACATCGATCAGCTGCCTCCCGCACATCTCCCACTGGGAATGTGCCCGCAACCAAGGTACATGCCCTTGACCAGAATCGAACCTGGGACCTTTCAGTCCACAGGCCGACGCTCTATCCACTGAGCCAAACCGGTTTCGGCCCCACATGATCTTATCACTACTCCCTTTCTAACCTATTCCCCCTCCACTCTCCCCTTTGCTCACTCAGTTCCAACTATATACTAACCTTTCCAATTCTCAAACACGCTAACATGTTCCCATCTCAGAATCTTTGCACTTGTTATATACTCTCTACATGTAAGGCTCTTTCCTCAGATCTTCATAAGGCTTTGCCTTTATTTCATTTGGGCGCTCTACAAATGTCATCTCTTCAGAGAGGACTTTCCTCACCCTTCTGTCTCATTACCTTGCTTTAGTTTTGACCATAGCACTTACCTAACAATATATTGTATATTTGTTAGTTTATTTTCTGTCTCCCCCACTAGAAGGTAAGCTCTGTAAGATGGAAACTATGTTTTGTGCATTGTTCTATCCCCAGGGTTTAGAAGAACGCATAACCTATAGTAGGTGCTCAAGAAATATTTGTGGAAGAATTCGATATCTTGAAGAATTATCTGTTTAAGGAGAAGATGAATGATTGTAGCAAAATTGAAAGTACTCTAACATAGATGTCAACAGAATGCTTTGGGAGAGGGGGCACTAACTTAGTTGGGATGTAGTCAAACAAGGCCTCATTAAGGAGTTGAGTGTTGGAAACTGAAAATTGATGTATGTCTGACCAGGAAGAATAGAGAACTCAACATATACAAATGACTTGGCATTCAGAAAACAGTGCGTCTAGAACATGGGGACAGTTGACAGGAAGTGACATCAGACATAACTGGAGAGAAGGCAGGGGCAAAGTCACAGAAGTCCTTGGATATCAGGATAAAGAATTTGGACTTTGCCTTAAAGGTAATATGGAGCAAAAATGTTTAAGGGTAAGAAGAGATGCTATCAGATGCATTATATTCTATGTGTTTCGCTACTCTTCACTATAATAATCACACTAAAACATTAAGAAGATTGATGTAGAAAATCCCTGACTTGGTTGAAGAGCCTACTTTCAAAACATAAGTCCTCATCCCAACTTACGGTGTAACCTGGGGAAGGCATCATTTCCTCTTCTGAACCTCTGATCTTCATTCTTAGCATGAAAGGGTTGTAGGCTTTCTGTCTCTGAGTCTATGGTTCTGTTTATATGCCTTGGGGAGAAATTTTTAATATTTTTCTACTGCATATACCAGAAATAATTAACTTCCAATTCTAGCCCATCTAACTTTAGTTCTCTTCTGAGATTTTCTAATATTTAGGTCAGATGCCAGGAAACTAGCTTTTTGGGATAAAACTACCCAAGTAGAAGTAACAAGTCTTTTTTCCCCTCCAGCTGGGATGGGAATACAGGTGGGAGGAAGGGGTGATAGAATGAGTTTTTTTCTTACAGTTGTGATTCCAAAGAGTCCCTACCCTGCATCTGATGTGAACACTGAGAAGTCCAGCATCCACAGCAGCACCAAAACTGACTTGGAGCATCAACCAGGGCAGAGGGGGCGTAAAACGGGAAAGAAGCGGGGTCGGACACCCAAGCCCCTAATTCCCCATCCCATCGCTACCCCATCCAAGTCAGCTGAACCTTTGAAATTCCCAAAGAAGAGGGGTCCCAAACCTGGCAGTAAGGTAGGTAAACATGTGGTTTTTCCAGAAGAGAATAAAGGACTAAAGGGATAACTCATCCATCCTGGAAAGGGGCGTGTCTGGCCCTATTCTTCACCTTGTGTATACTTTTAAGAGGAATTTACTAAAGTTGTAATCCCTATTTAGCTATTTACCTGGGAGTAGGTTATATTAGATATAGGATAGTATGGATAACAAACAAATTTTGACTTTGAAAGTTACTCATATTCAAGGGAATTCTGGTCTCTGTCTGCCATAGATGGAAGCCCTGCTCCTGATCATTAACCTACCCAAAGTGGATGCCCAGGTTGATAAACAGAAAGAGTAAATTGACTTCATAAATGTATTTTTTCTATTCATGCCTCATCTTTAAAAAAATTATTGGATACCTACTAAGTATCAGGCTGTATATCAGACACCATTATATATCACATAATCTTCACAAAACTCTAGGAGATGAGTAGTGTTAATGTTATTTAAGAGTTAAGTAAATTGATACTTAGAGATACAATATGACTTCTCTAGTGTCACATAGCTAATAAACAGATGGGTCTCAAGGTCTAGTTTCAAGGTCACTGCTGCCCTACCATATATTCACTCTCTCGCATTTCTTGAGGGAGATAACACTTACCTTTAGTGTAGGAAAAGATTCCCGAGTCAAGCTTCACTGAGCACTGTTCACTATGCATGACCAGTTCTTCATGCATATCTTCCCTAGGGAAACCACTAATATGAAAGTTCCTCAGCTTCTTCTCTAGGGCTTCCTTTGGCATCACCTTCTCCACTTCTTCCCTACCTTTCAGGATTTCTCTGCAGCTCCCTCCTGAGCTAGACTACCTGACTTCCACTATGGAGATGATACCCAATCCTCCTGGGAACTCCATTCCAATCTCATAAGTTCTTCCCTAGGTTTTTGTTTGTTTGTTTGTTTGTTTGTTTACCTCCAGCTGACTTCAGTCCTTCTAGAATATAAGCTTCTTAAGGTCAAGAACCTAATCTATTTCTTCTCTCTTTTTCCTATAGTGCCTTATATCTCAGTCTCTTGAGAGATGTTCAGTATATGCAGGATGGATGGACGGACAGACGGATGGATGGATGGATGGATGGATGGATGGATGGATGGATGGATGGATGGTTTGAGTGATGATGTTCCAATTGAGATTGATTCTTATTTATTGGCTTTGAATTCTTGATGTCACATCCTGATCTTTGTATGTAACACGTAGTGCTCCTGACCTGCTACCATTAACCCCTACCCCACATCCTGATTCATTTTTATCTCCATAACTTCTCATTCTCATGTTTGGACGAGGCTGAAGACCCTAGGATTATAAGGCCAGAGAAGCTGTGCTTTTGATGATGTGAGGGCATTTTGAGGATAGTCAAATTAAAGAGAGAGAAAACTTGTCTGTGAGGTTCCAAAGACAGAATCAAAACCAAATAAGCAGAAGCTGAAGCAGACAGGTTTTGTCTCAGAATAAAGGAAATTTAACTAAAAATTTATAGTTAAACCTATTCCAAAATAGAAGTAGTGATGCCCTATCATTAGAGGTATTTCATCAGGGAGTGGATGACTGTATGGAAGGGGTGTTTTCAGAGACAAGGAAATAGAAATACTGGGATGGAAGGTTGATTAAATGACCTTTAAGATCCTTCAGAACCTACGAACTATGACTATGATTGCCTCTGCTCTGTCTCCTTAGGCAGTCCCAAATATAGTAGCCAGAGTCCTCTTTCTTTCAAACCTCTTGAAAACAGTAATTCTCATCTCATCCTGTATTTCAATGGCCTGGCATTTGACTCCCTAATTCCCCTTCCTGTCCTTTTTACCTACTGTAAAAGTGTATATCCTTTCCATTCAACCCATAACCTTTATATTCCTTTGTGAATCAAAGTGGTCTTGTGACTAGAGGCTTTGAAACCAGGCATACTTGTTACCACATGTGTGACTTTGAGTAAGGCTGTGAGCCCCATAAAATGGAGATGAGGTAATATATGAGTAGATATAATATATGTAATAGCACCTCAAATAATAATAATGCCCTCCATTTTTCTGGTTTCTTCTACAATTACTTACCAGGATTGTTCCTTCAGGGACCCCAGGAAATCCTACTACCAACTCAGTGAAGTTGAACCTTTCTACCCCAACTCATTATTTACTAGTATTTGGATTTATACTTTTAGCAATATCAAAACTATGAGGGGTTGTCCATATCCCACGTATGCTTTCATAAGTGTTTCTGTGATTCCTTTCACAGGCAAGGCCATCTTATAGTATATACTTGCTGTCATTGGTGCTGTCTCTTTAAATAATAGCACTCCTAGAAGGCAGACAGGTTTATACAGCTCCCAGTAGTGTACCCTACATGACATTTAGCAAAAGGGATTTCTGGACTTCAGTGATGAATATGTTTTCCTTGCATTCAGAAAGTCTTTTGGAAAACTTTGTCTTGGAAAGAACCTTCTGAGATCCTTCTCCCCCAGAGGCTGCCCTGACCAGCATAGGGGAGATGCTAGGCATCTCTCAAATCATTATTACTTCCCCCATCATTGGTATTGTATACTGTATGCTTCATTGAAAAACAGTATTGACACTATATGCCAAGTATCATGCTAGGAATGGTACTCTAAATCAGACTCTCAGGGAACTCCAGGCTAATCGGGTACAGCAGTATATCTAATCTAATAAAAGAGAAACATGCAAATTGACCATACCTTTGCTACACCCCCAAGCCACGCCCACCAGCCAATCAGAGCAACTATATACAAATTAACCCAACCAAGATGGCGGCCGGCAGCCACGGAGCTGGAACAAGCAGGAGGCTTGGTTGCCCCGGCGATGGAGCAAACCAAGCTTCCTGCCTGCCCTGGCCAGCTCTGGCCTCTGCTAAAGGCAACAAAGTTTCAATTATAGAAGATAAATAAATCCCAGATACCTGCTTCCAGTCAGCCTCCACTGGGAGCTTGGGTGGCTGGGGGCTGTGGCCAGCCTGCAAACAGCCATCAGCCCCTCACCCAGGCTGGCCACACCATCATGGGATGAGGGTCCCCACTGGGGGGCTTGTCAACCTGCAAACAGCCAGCAGCCACTCACCCAGACTGGCCAGGCACCCCAGCAGGACCTCCCACCCTGAAGGGGGTGTGGCCAACCTGAAAACGGCCCTCAGCCCCTCACCCAGGCTGGCCAGGCACCCCAGCAGGGACCTCCACCCTGAAGGGGGTGTGGCCAGCTTGAAAACGGCCCTCAGCCCCTCACCCAGGCTGGCCAGGCACCCCAGCGGGACCCCCACCCTGATCCGGGACACCCTTCAGGGCAAACCAGCCAGCCCCCACCTATGCACCAGGCATATAATAAAAGGTTAATATGCAAATTGACCCTAACAGCAGAACAACTGGGAATGACTGGTCACTATGACACACACTGACCACCAGGGGGCAGACATTCAATGCAGGAGCTGCCCCCTGGTGGTCATTGCGCTCCCACAGGGGGAGCTCTGCTCAGCCACAAGCCAGGCTAACGGCTGCCAGCACAGCAGTGATGGCGGGAGCCTCTCCCACCTCCTCAGCAGTGCTAAGGATGTCTGACTGCAGCTTAGGCCTGGTCCCCGCTGCAAGTGGACATCCCCTGAGGGCTCCTGGGCTGCCAGAGAGATGTCTGACTGCCAGGTTAGGCCTGATCCCCTGGGGAGCGGGCCTAAGCCAGCAGGTGGACATCCCCTGAGGGGTCCCAGACTGCGAGAGGGCACAGGCCGGGCTGAGAGACCCGCCCCCGAGTGCACAAATTTTTGTGCACCGGGCCTCTAGTAAGTATATAATGACAATACATGTGACAAGTGCAACAATACAAAGGACAGAGATAGCACAAAAGAGACAATAACTATAGAAAATCTAGTTATTTGTCAGATAAAAAAAAAAAGGATATTTCAAACAGAAGGGATGGTTTATTAGTATAAAGATGTGGACCAGGTATGGTTTTTAGAGAAGTATTATAGTTAGAGATTATTAGAGTATAAGGTCAAAGATAATAAATGGCAGGTAATGAGCACAAGAGGTAGGCAGAGGATAATATTTGTAGAGTTAGGGGAAGGGACATTTCCATTTTTCAAGAAAGAGAAAGTACAAAATAATGTCAAAGTAGACTTAAGCCACAGTATTTTTTTGCTTTTGTCTGCACAACTAATAACCTGGAACTTCAAATCATAATATTGAATCTAGTATAAAGGAGAGTGAATTAAGCTCTGGCTGTACAGAAACCCAGAATCTTGTGCATAGATTCAGAAAATATTTACTAAGCATGTATAGCTTTGGACAAGATGTTGTGTGGGGGGAAAAGATAAAACACAGTCCCATCTACAAATATATTTTTGTTTCATGGGTGAATTAAGTACTAGAATAGAGGAATAAGAAGACAAGTTACCTATCATGGGTAGCAAATTTTTCCCCATCCATTTTGACAGAGAAAACCTCGGACTTTGCTGAACCCACCACCCACCTCACCAACAACCAGCACCCCTGAACCGGACACCAGCACTGTACCCCAAGATGCTGCAACCATCCCCAGCTCAGCCATGCAGGCCCCCACAGGTAAGAGCAGATCGTAGTACTAGCTGCAACAAGCCCTAGGTCTCTGTGTCTGTACTTTCTAGTCTTGCACCAATAATTAGCTCCCTGTCCATTTATAAACCTAAATAAGATCTTTTTGTAAAAAAATTTATCTTTGGCATCTGAAATAGTTTCATGGAAACCTCCATCCTGTCAAAAAACAATCAAAGAAACTTTACATCAGTTTGTCAATAGCCACATAAAAACAAAACTATGAGAATGTCTCTTCCTGCAACCCAGGTAGATGCCCTTGACTGGGAATCGAACCTGAGACCCTTCTGTGCGTGGGCCGACTCTCTAACCACTTAGCACACTGGCCAGGGCTGTCCCATAGTTCTTGAATAGTCTATTCTGGGTTGTTGTAGGGCCTTTTGGTCTGAAAGAGTCTATGGAGCATAGATTTAAAATCATTCTGACATCGTAACGAGATTTTCTTCCCCATTCTGGATTTGACCCTTTCTCAATTTAGGGTTGTTTTTCTTAAGAAGAGACTGTGAATGAGAAGCAATTTTATTTGTGAACTCTGCAAGTCCTGGACTTTTTTATGTTTTACATTAGGTTGTTTGTGTGTTTGTTTTAAGCTGATTCCTCTCATTTTGCACTCTTATCACAGGGAGTAAAATCACCTTAGCTATTTATTGAATTTATCAGGTACATTTCCTATTTCTATGTTACTTCAAGTGACAGTGCTGTCTAACTTTCCACCACTACCTAGTAAGTGTCCCCTGTCCTCCATCTTCCAATAAGATTTTTCTCACTTTAAGTCTTTATTGACGGCCTTCTCAACACTCTCTTTGTGGCCCTTTATGCTTCTTTCTGCTGCCCAGTCCCAAAGTCAGTGTCATGTGTGCCAGGCTTTTGTTACTGAGCACCCTATTTCAGATACTACATTCTGTTCCAATAATCTTGTGCTACATAACAAACCACCACAAAACTTGATGGCTGAAAACAAGGTGGGTAGGGCTGAGTGGCAGCAGCTTGTCTCTGTTCCATGCAGTGTCAGCTGTGGCAGGCTGACCAGGGCTGGAGGATCACTTCCACCACATGCTAACAGTTGGTTCTGCCTGTTGGTTTCTCTCCACATGGACCTCACCAGAGGGTGGCTTTGCCTCCTCACACATGGTAGTTGGGTTCCAGAAGTGAATGTTCTAAGAAACAGGAAGTGGAAACTGCTAGTTTTTTAAGCCCTAAGCTCAGAAACTGGCAGTGTCATCTCCACTATATCTATTGGTCAAATATCACAGAGATTGATATTAAGGAATGTCAAAGAATTTTGGGGCCATGTTTTAAAACTGCCACATTCTTCTAAGGGTTTCATTGTTTGTCTTCTATATTTCACTCTTTAATCCATGTAGAATTTCTTTTCTTTTTTTTAATTAAATCTTTATTGTTCAGATTATTACAGTTGTTCCTCTTTTTCTTCCCATAGCTCCCCTCCACCCGTTTCCCACCCCACCCTCCGCCCTTACCGCCCCCCGACTGTCCTCATCCATAGGTGCACGATTTTTGTACAGTCTCTTCCTGCATCCCCCACACCCCTTTCCCCACCAAGAATAGTCAGTCCACTCCCTTTCTATGCCCCTGATTCGATTATAATCACCAGTTTATTCTGTTCATCAGATTATTTATTCACTTGATTTTTAGATTTACTTGTTGATAGATGTGTATTTGTTGTTCATAGTTTGTATCTTTACCATTTTCTTCTTCTTCCTCTTCTTAAAGGATACCTTTCAGCATTTCATATAATACTGGTTTAGTGGTAATGAACTCCTTTAGCTTTTTCTTATCTGTGAAGCTCTTTATCTGACCTTCACTTCTGAATGATAGCTTTGCTGGATAAAGTAATCTTGGTTGTAGGTTCTTGGTATTCATCACTTTGAATATTTCTTGCCACTCCCTTCTGGCCTGCAAAGTTTCTGTTGAGAAATCAGCTGACAGTCGTATGGGTACTCCCTTGTAGGTAACTGACTTTCTTTCTCTTGCTGCTTTTAGGATACTCTCTTTGTCTTTTGCTCTTGGCATTTTAATTATGATGTGTCTTGGTGTGGTCCTCTTTGGATTCCTTTTGTTTGGGGTTCTCTGTGCTTCCTGGACTTGTAAGTCTATTTTTTTCACCAGGTAGGGGAAGTTTTCTGTCATTATTTCTTCATATAGGTTTTCAATATCTTGCTCTCTCTCTTCTTCTGGCACCCCTATAATTCGGATGTTGGTATGCTTGAAGCTGTCCCAGAGGCTCCTTACACTATCTTCATATTTTTGGATTCTTTTTTCATTTTGCTTTTCCGGTTGGGTGTTTTTTGCTTCTTCGTTTTTCAAATCTTTGACTTGATTCTTGCGATCCTCTAGTCTGCTGTTGGGAGTCTGTATAATATTCTTTATTTCAGTCAGTGTATGCTTAATTTCTAGTTGGTCCTTTATCACAACCTCGAGGGTCTCATTAGATTTCTTGAGGGTCTCATTAAGTTTATCGGCGGTTTCTAGAAAATTCTTGACAAACCTTAAAAGTGTGGTTTTGAACTCTATATCCAGTAGTTTGCTTTCCTCCACTTCTGTCATTTGTGTCCTGTTTCTTTGTCTCCGCATTTTTTTATGCTTCGCTGTGTCGATAGAGTGGCTTTCTATACTAGGTGTCCTATAGGGCCCAGTGGCTCAGCCTCCCCAATTACCTGAGGTAGACACTCTTGGTGCACCCCCTTGTGGGCTTTGTGCACAGTCTTGTTGTAGTTAAGCCTTGATTGTTGTAGGTAACACTGGGAGGGATTGACCTCCAGGCCAATTGGCTGTGAGAATCAGCTGTGTCTGCAGTGGGAGAACTTCTGTGCTGGAGACACCCCTCCGGGGCAAGACTTGCTTCAGTGGGGCTTTGGTGCTCACTGAGTCTGCCCCCTGAGTGTGTCCTTTATGGTTCCACGGAGCTGCAAACTGGATGGTCCCACTCTGACCACCGGGCACAGTGGCTCCTGGATCTCTAAGGAGGTGCTAATCTAGCCTCTGCCTGAGGCTATCCAGCAGGAGCCAGCTGTGATGCAATGCAAGTTGCCCTGGGGCCTTGGGCCAGCTACAGTTTGTTAGGTAATTATCAGATTGCAAAGGGCCAGGCCTTTCATATGCAAAAGCCTCCATGGCTTGGGCAGGGTGGGGTCCCAGGGGATCAACAGGGCAGAGCGAGCAGTTATGGCTGCTCTCAGTCCTGCCCTCAGAGGCCCTGCTTCACATTGTCCCAGGAATTGCTGCAAGCACCCCCGAGAGAATGCTGCCCTCGAGTTCCGACCGATGCCAGACAGTCCAGTTTCTCCCATATGAGTCTGGGTCCCCAGAGACTCGCCTGGAACTGGAGCTCAGAGCTTGAGACTCCCTCCCGATTGAAAAAGACAACCGTGTCCTCAGCCGCCAACCCTCTCCGCATGCGCCTCTGTACCTCTGTATTTTACTTCCGCACCGCACCTCCTCTGAGTCTCGGTATGCTTTTCTCTTTCCTTCTAGTTGTAGAATTTCCACTCAGCCAGCCTTCCTGTGGTTCTGGATGATGTCCGTTCCGTCTTTTAGTTGTATTTTTGAAGTGGTTGTGCAAGGCAGCAATCTCCGGTGTTTACCTATGCCGCCATCTTGGTTTCTCTCCTAGAATTTCTTTTTTTAATCATTACTGGGCTGTTTACATATTTCTTTGTGTTTCTTAATTAGGTGGAGTTTCCATACAGTGAAATATACAAATCTTAAGTGTACAATTTGATGAATTATAATCAGTGTAAGCATCCATGAACTACCCCAATTGAGTTAAAAGTCATTTCTGCCCATTCTCCACTCCCCAGAAATTACCTCATGCCTCCTTACAGTCTTCACTCTCATTTTTATTTTTATCACTGTAGATTAGATTTTTCTGTTCTGGAACTTAATATAAATTGATATGTTACATATAGTATACTCTTTTCCATCTGGTTTATTTCTCTCAAAATAATTTTTGTGAGAAGCTCTCTATCAATAGTTTGTGTTTTTTTATAGCCAAATGGTATTTCAATAAGTGAATATACAATTTTTATATCTACTCTCTTGTTTATGGACATTTGGGTTTAGAACTAGTATGACTAAGTTGCTATGAATATTCTTATAATTTTTCATTTATTTTTATTCTTCTTATCTCTGAGTTCTTACATTTTTATTTATTTTGTTTTCAGCAAAAGAGTCATGTTTTGACATGGAAGTCCCACTTCTTAACAGACTTCAACCAATCCTTCAATTATTAGATCTATCCACCTCCAGAGGCCCTGGCCCATTCTTGGGCCTTTTGTGACTTATAAGATGAAACAGCTTGGTTCTCACCATTGACCACTCTTGGTTAAGGATTTAGCTTTCTTAGGTCTGCTTTCCAGCTTCTGAAATTGTATGTTGTTTTCTCTCTGTTATCTGGCTCATTTTAGTGGGTTTTATGAGAAAACATAGTTAAATATTTAATTCATCTTATTTCTCCTTTTTTCCTTTCTTTATTTTCACCTCTCACCTTCCATATCATTTCTCCGCCTTTCTATTTCCCATGTTCTTCTCTCCTTCTTGCTTCCCCTTAGAATGATAAAGTGAAAGAGTCCCAGGAGGGCATCTGGCTCAGCCCCTCATTTCACTGATGGAAAACATGAGGCCCAAAAGGGCAGCCTTTCATCCACAGCCCACACAGCTACTGCACTTACCCTGTTTGCCTTTAATAAAAGGAGAGACGTTTTGCCCTCCAACTCCTTCAGTTAGTGAGCCATGACCGTGTGAGAAAGGAGAGTATCCCTACTGAAATGGAAGCCTGGAAGGCAAATCAGCAGGGAGAGTGTCATAGCTGAGCAGGCTTCCGGAGTCCTTCGGGAGACCAAGGAAGCAATTCTGTTTAGGACTGCCCTTTCGTGTGCCCTTCCCCCAATGGTGCCAGGTGGAGGGTTGCAGTTAGGGGAGTGCCCAGCTATCTTGACAGGAGAAACTACTGAAACAAATATCTGGATGGGACCCTCAAGCCCTTTTCATATTTTTCTTTATTCCTTTTTTAAAAACTTTTTACTACTTTCTTGGACCTGAATGTTGATATAGAAGATAAAAAGGGGACTCCAAGGCTCAGAACAGAAAACAAGGCAAGTGATCAACGGTGTGACCATTCTAAGTCCAAGGCTGAACACACACACACACACACACTTTTTTTATATTTCCATAATCCCACAATTCCTTAAACATACAAGGTAAGATACACAAAGAATATGTGAGCAACCAAGTACCAAAAATGAAAGTACACATATCTGGGAAATTGTTTAAAAATTTTTTTCAGTGCACAGAAAGCAAAGTGCAAGTTCCATGCCTTGGCTTTTGGTCAGGCTGTTCTTCCAGCAGGCTATGTTCCCAGAGCCTTGGGTCATGCAATTTGGGCTGGCAGCAGCTGGGCACAGCCACCCTCTTCCCCCTCCCACAGTGTGTCACCAGCTTAGCAGCTGGGAGACCTGCTCAGGACCAGAGTCCAGGGTACAAAAGACAGAAGAGAGCACTGTTGTCCAACTTCTCCACCCCGTAGACTCTTTAAGCTTTTTAAATTTCATTCTTTGTCTCCTGCAGTTTGTATTTACTTGAACAAGAATGGCAGCACAGGCCCCCACTTAGATAAGAAGAAGGTCCAGCAGCTCCCTGACCATTTTGGGCCAGCCCGTGCCTCTGTGGTGTTGCAGCAGGCTGTCCAGGCTTGCATCGACTGTGCTTATCACCAGAAAACTGTCTTCAGCTTCCTCAAGCAGGGCCACGGTGGTGAGACTATCTCAGGTAAGCTCCCCTGGGCGAGACCTTCTCAATTGGCTAATTTCTGACAAGGCATCCTGATTCCCACTTCACACCTGAAGGCTCTGGAGAAATGTGAAGGTATCCCTTCCTCAGAGAGTCCTCACTTTCAATGCCCACAGTTCCTCTGAGCATTATGCACACCTCTGCCAAGTAGAATACCCACACAGACGCTGTTTAGAGCCTTAACTGAGCCTCTAAACAGATGCCTCCACTGTGGACCTGCTTTGCCTCTCCATATAGAAAATATATGTGTGTTGTTTCAAAGGTATCCTGGGAGATAGAAGAATCAAAAGGGGGCTGTACTGTGGCAACAGGGGAGTTTCTCTAGACTGCCACGGCCTCCCACCTGGCATGAGGGAACCATATTGTCTTCTCTCATTCTTTTAACTCCTTAGCTTCCCAGTTCAGAGCCAGCCCTGATTGAAGGGAGTTGACTGCCAGGGCAGAGAGGAGTCATCCCCTCTTTCTTTCCCGCTGTGAGATCTGAGTCAGCTGCACAGTGTTTTGTTGTTTTCATTGAGAATAGTTACTTTTTCTGCTGTGCCCCTGTTCTCTTTCAGTTCTCTTAAGTCCAAAACCCTATTCTTTACCCACCAAACCTATGAAGACTTGACCTAAAGCCTTTCAGTCTGAACTGTGTGCTCCTCCATCATCTCCTGCCCCTTTCTTCTAATGAGTTGCAATATCCAACCTCAGGAAGCAGTTGACATGGAAAACCCCATGAATAATCCAACTGTATTCTTTCAGCAAACATTTATTGAGCCCTTACTATATGTCAGAGGTTATTGCCAGACACTGGCCGGGGGAAGGGGAGAAAGGAAGATGACAGGCTCAGACTCTGCTCTGGTGGGAAAGGAAGAATATCTCACTGTGAGAGGTGTTATAGCAGAGAAATATGTACAGGGTAGTGTCAGAGCCAGACGAGAGTAATTGCCTGAGAAGAGGATGGGGCAGGCCAGGAAGGCATTGTTGCAGAAGGCTGAGAACTGCATAGGAAATCAAACTTTCCTTTCCTTCTGAGGCAGAGGCCACGCCCTAATCTCTCCTTTGCTTTTGTGCAATAGTCTGCAGGGACCCAGCTTCTTCTTTTCTCTCTCTCTCTCTCTCTCTCTCTCTCTCTCTCTCTCTCTCTCTCTTTTTCTCTCTCTATCTCTCTTAAATATATTTTTATTGATTTCGGCGAGGAAGGGAGAAGGAGAGAGAGAGAGAAATATCAATGATGAGAGAGAATCATTGACTGGCTGCCTCCTGCACACCTCCCACTGGGGATCGAGCCTGCAACCCGGGCACATGCCCCAACCGGGAACCGAACTGTGACCCACCGGTTCACAGGTTCACTGCCTCTCTTTAGGGCAATCACCTACACCTCCTATAGGATTCTTTCTCTGCTCCAAAATTGGTTTCTGAGAATGGTCTATCACACCCCCCCCCCCCACTGCATTTCCTGCTGTTCTCAGAGACAAATGCAGAGGCCTTTAGCTTTTTAAAGACTAGACAGATACTTTTTGAATAGAAATAGAGAGTAAAATAAAACGAAGCATGGCATAGTTCCAAATGTTGCTGAAATTCTAGTGCTCTTATACAGATCGGATTTTGCGCCCAAACCATTGCTGGCAATGGCTGTATTCTCCTCTTCTGCCCAGTTCCTCTGTTCTTGGGCAGTTCTTATGGAAATAGCACCCTAAATGAACAGATTTCTTGGATGAGGCCCAGCCAACTGATGGAGCAGATAGAATTATGTTCACAGTTGTTTTCACAAGTTGAGTAAAATCCTTCCAGAGCCCCGGGTGCAACAGACTTGGCCTGGCCACTCCCATTACTGCAAGCCCTTTGGAGTTGGAGGCAAAAAACAAACCCTGGAGGGAGGG
This sequence comes from Myotis lucifugus, assembly GCF_000147115.1. Taxonomy (NCBI): domain Eukaryota; kingdom Metazoa; phylum Chordata; class Mammalia; order Chiroptera; family Vespertilionidae; genus Myotis; species Myotis lucifugus. The sequence continues at coordinate 2,271,779 of NW_005871085.1, forward strand.
TGGGAGGGAGGGAGGGAGGAAACGTGGGCAATGATTGCCTTTGTGTAACCAGGTAAGCCTGAGACACGCTGTGGGCTGGCCTGCCCAGCACTGCACTGAACTGCCCGCCTGACATGCTCAGCCCTGTTTACTTCACTTCACAGCCGTGTTTGATCGAGAACAGCACACCCTCAACCTCCCAGCAGTCAACAGCATCACCTACGTTCTCCGCTTCCTGGAGAAACTCTGCCACAACCTTCACAGTGACAATCTGTTTGGCAACCAGCCTTTTACACAGACTCACTTGTCACTCACCAACACAGAGTACAGCCACAGCCACGACAGGTACCTACCAGGTAGGAGCTGGGATGGGGCCTGGGCTAAGAAAGGGGGCAGGGCTAGTAGCAGCTCTAAGAGGGCCCAGGATCAGCCCTCTGACCTGCTAGCCTGGCACCTATTATCCAGAAGCCTGGTTTTCTGTCCTTAACCTTTACCCCATCTGGGACTTTTTGGTCTCCTCTCATCTTTACTCTCTCTTCAGGATTTTGTCCCCTCTCTCTAGAATGAACTTTCTTTCCTCTGGTTTTGTCCCTGAAAAAAGGTGGTTCACGAATCCTCTTCTGAGCTCCAAACTGCATGTGGAGTCACAGTACGTCTCCCAGTGTGAGTCTGGCAACAAAGGCCTACCATAGATCTCCCTTGCCAGCAGGAAGGTTTAGCCTCAAGCTACAGATTGAGAAATGTGCTCCCTGGTGATTGGCCATCCACTCTTTCCTTTGGCACGTAGCCCTAACTCCTCCAGCACTGCCAGTCTAGCAAGTCAATTCAAGTTCCTGCTGTTTCTAACTAGGCTGGAAAATAACTTTCTTAGTTAACATACCAGACCCACAAAGGGAAAGCGGATGCCACGTGGCCGGATCAGTGACTAAGCACTTCCGAGAGAGGTTAAAGAGTGAATGGAACGCGGCATCTCTAATCTGGAGCCGGGACACAGACGACTGGGAGGGAAGGAAAGCTCGGCCCTAAACGTAGCGAGGTAGGTCATTGTTGAGAGAGGGAGGAAAGGCCTTTAAAGGAGCCCTGTGGACTTTGTCCTGGCCCGAGGAGTGGAGAGGTGGTGCTGTTAGCTTCAGAGCTGTGCTGTCTGTTGATGGGGGAGCATATAAATCTGAGAGGTGCCCCCTTCTGACCTTCTATACCAGTCTTGTCCTCACACTGCCTTCCCTAGTAGTCTTTTTATTATTATCTTAGCAGAATCACTTCTGATAAAGTGCCACTTCTGAAGAATGTGCTCAGGGAAGTGACTACTCACTCACCCCCCCCCCTTTATTTTTGCATCCAAATGAGTATTGCTTACATAACTTATAAAAACATACTGACTTGCAAATATTGCTTGTGGGGACCAGGCCATCTGGTCTGCACAGACATATTTGTGACCCCGTCATTGATCCTTTTTCTTACCTAACCTGCTCTAAATTGTGTTCTTTCAACATCAGAATCTCTGAGAACAGAAAAAGGCATTCTCACCTAGAGTTAGAATGTCCCACTGGGAGTCTGGGCTGAGCATGGTGAAGTTGGTGCAGACAAAGGCAGGCTGTGAAATGTCCCCAGCTATTGGCAGTCAGGAACTCTAAGTTGTACTTCAGTTATGGAAGTAAGGCCCATCTGGGATTCTGGAAGAGCAGATACATGAAAGGGAGTAGCATGACCATGAGTGTAGCTGCTAGTCTAAAGACAGATTTCTCGAAGAAATAGCAACTCCGAATTCCTCAATGGAATATGGTTGTTAAGAACTAAGAGAAATGTCCTTTCCTGGGTATTCTGTTCCAGTTTGCATCTCTCTGATTCAACTCTGACTCAGAGAGGAGGAAGCAAGCTTTAACCTCTTATCCTTATCCCCTCACCAAAGAGACCAATACTAGGGTTATCACATTCCTCCATTGGCTGTCCCCCTTTCCTTCCCTCATTTTCAGACAGATTCAGTCAACTTTGCACCCTCTGTGCTCTCTAACCTCTGGTTCTCATGGTGGGTTCCCAGCCACTTAGCTGCTCTCACCCTAGTTTTTAATTGCTTCCCTGAAATGAGCATTTTAACTCTGCTCAGGCAAGTCAGAGCATCATCTAGATTTCTGACTCCTCTGTGCTCCTTCACTTATGACTTCTGCTTAAATACTCCTAATGCTAAGTTGCTCACTGTCACCTTTGGCAATCAGTCTTACTGTTAGACCCTCTGATTATGAAAATGCCTCTCTTTATAGCTGAAATCTGTCTTCTTTTAATACCTGCCCACTGTTGCATTCTCTGTCTTCCCAGTCCTCTTCCCATCCCATGATTGCCTTTAGGGTTTTTGTCTCTTCTGACTGTTCTCCAGATTCTACATTCCCAGGTTTTTTCTTCTTTGCTTCTCACCAGTATTCTGGTCACCCTCCGCTGGGAACTCTGGTTTTTAAGGTCAGCCTTGCAATACGATACTCAGAGAAGATCTGCCACTCACTAAAAATAAATGCATAAGGGCAAGATCCTTATCTGTCTGTTTACCTTTGCATAACCCCATCCCTAGGATAGTGGCTTGCAAACAAAGAGTGCTCAACCAAATGTTGTTGAATGAACGAATGAGCTCCCTCTCATGCTGATGGTTCTCTTGTCTCCAGCATATCAACAGCAAATTTAATTGACATTGACCTTATGAGCTTCAGGGTTTTCATCTCCATTTTACAGATGGGTAAATTGAATCCCAGGAAAAAGGCAGTGATTGTTGACTAATGATTGTGCTAGAAATAGAACTCAAGTCTTCCAGCCTCAAATTCTGATCCCTGGGCCAGAGGTTTCAAAGTTTGCTTTGTTTTAGCAGTAGAACTCCTTTTTTGCAAAGTTAAGATGATATGAAACTCTGGTGCGTTGAAGTTAAAACCAGAGCTGTTTTGATAGAAACTGGGATGAGACCCAGAGCCCTATTTTCTTGGCCTCTCTCAGGAAGCCCCCAGGCCTGAAAGCATTGCCGTCCCTGGCATTATCTAGTGAGGGCAGCCAGGGCCTCACAGATCAGCCTTTAGTAGAACCTCCCAGAGCCTCAGGTATGATTTTTTTCTGCATCTCATTAGGATAAGATTTTATGGCCTTGCCTAGTCCAGTACCACCAGTCCAGATTTTCAGGCCCCTCAATTCAGATTTCAGTTAACATTCTTAGCATTGCTGAGAGGAAACGACACTTACTGATGTGCATCAGCATCTGGTAAGCCACAGGCATTGTCGTCATAATTATGTTTCACATCTGTTAGCTCTTGTGAGGCAGGTGGTATCATCTCCAGTATTCACTGAGTAAAATGAGGACTAGAAAGGTGAGATTGTCCTGCTGATAAATGCAGAAATTCCACTTTATCTTTTTCTTGAGCTATTACGGAGAACGTAGGTTTGCCACTCTTAACTCTGAATGAAGAATAACATAGCAATTTCAGCCTTTGTAAAGTTCATCCCATTCCATTTCCTCATTTGATGTCCTCAGCATGACAAAGGGTGGTTTTTCCATTTTGCAGATGAAGAAATTGGTGCTCAGAGAAGACAATTTATTGAGGATGACACACCTAGTAAAAGGCAGGAGCTCAGGCACAGTACTCAGGCCTTGTTTTCTGGATTGGGTTCCTGTCCTTGTCTCAAGGCAGGACAATGCTGTAGTCATCTCTCCTGGAAAATAGGAATCTGGAACCTCACCTGCAGAATGGGAGTGGATATGGTTTAGGTATTCTGGGGCCTCAGAGACTTCTCTCTTCAGATCATTTCTAGGGAAAGGCTTCATTAGGTAAATTCCCTGAGATAAGGGTGAAATCTGTCTCATGCTAGATTTGACATTAAGCGCATGGTTACCAAGAAATTTTAGGTAAGTAGCAGAAAGCAGTTCTAAAATCCTAAACCATCTGCCACAGAGGTCTTATTGTATGCCAGACAATGAGCTGAATTTAATATTTATCAGAGGGCCTAAATGAATCCCAAGCATTATCTAAACACCAGAATTCTGAGAACCACCACAAAGGACAGTGATATGATCCAATACCTGAGACACCCACCCATCCTCACCCCTCACCATAAGCAGAGAATGCTGTGGCCAGGGCCAAGGAGCTGTTTTGATGTCTAGAACCCAGTGATGAGGCAGAATCTGCTTCAGGTTCTGCAGTGCAATGCTTAGGGGCTGCAGCCTGGTGTTGGGCCATGGCCTAGGCATAGAAATGTCAGGCTGAGATTCCCTTTACAAAGGTTTCCATAGCCACTTCCTTTTGATATTTACAAGCCCCTTGGAAGAAAGGGACTTCCTGTGTTATAAATAAGGAGACCAAGGTCCTGAGGGAAACACCTTGCCTGCAGAGGGCAGAGTCAAATTCTAACCCAGATTCTGGTCCTGTGCCCACATTCTCACCACTGTACCTTCCAGCGTCCTTGGAATGTTTCTGCAGAACAAGGCAAATATGAAGGGGGTGGAGGGCATACGAGCAGGTCCTTTGCAGACAGGCCTTTAGCCAGGCATCAAGAAGCATTTCTGAGGTAAACGGCTGGCTGAGAGTAGGCTTCTGAAGTACCCTCACCTAAGCAAATGTATCTCTTCCCCAGCACCCTGTTCGCTGCTCTAGCAGCTATGTGTAAGGCAGCCTCTTCCTATTTTTTTAAGGTTCTCCTTATCTAGAAAAAGCAGAAGAAACCTCAAAGACCATCTAGTCTAAGAGGAAGTATCTCTAAGGAGATCCAAGTCCAGAGAGTGGCACTGGGCTTGACTCAGACCACCTAGTGAGAGCCAGAATGGTGACTGGTACACAGACCTCCTGAGATCCAGCCTAGGATAGGGGTGGGCAACCCCTGGCACGCGTGCCAAACATGGCATGCCAGTAACTTTTGCTGGCACGCGAAACCCTCTCTTATAATCTTCCATTTACAATTTTTTTCTTAATATCGACTTTTTAATTTTTCAGATAAATTCAGTGTAGGTGCATCTTAGATAAATAAATAATTTTACATAACAAGTTATCTTAAAGACCATAGACATGGATTGACGAGAGAGGGGAAGAGCAATTTCTATGCTTCTGCCTTAACTCTCCCTGCCTTCCTAGATCCAACCAGTGTTTTGGTTTCGTCCACATACGCTTGTGAATCTTTGTTCTCAGTGATGAATTTTATTAAGTCTTGTAATAGGAGTAGCCTGACAGATGAAAGTAGTAGCTCGTGCATATCTCTGAAGATCACGAAATATAAACCTGATGTAAAATCTCTGTCATCAGTGATGCAGCAGCAAAAGTCCCACTGATAATATCAAACGGAGTCATAAAGTTTTCTGTCGGACTATCAGTGTACATGTATACATTAAAAAATAAATGTATTTTTCATCATCATATACTGTGTTTTTGTTGCTCGAATGAATTTTATTATTTCTTCAAGGTTCTTCACATACGTACACCTTAAGAGATATCAAGTAGGCATAACATGTTCTCAAAAAATTAGGGTTGGCACGCAGAAGAATTTTGAGTCAGAGATTTTGCTGGTTTTGGCACGCACTCACAAAAAGGTTCCCCATCCCTGGCCTAGGACTTCCTGTTTTGCTGCCTTTTGTTCCATCCAGACAGGTACCTGGGAGCCAGCGCTGCAGCAGTCCTTCTGGACTATTCCCTGCTCTAACTATGATTTTTACTGTTTTCCAGGTGAAACCTTTGTACTAGGGAATAGTCTGGCCCGGTCCTTGGAGCCACACTCAGACTCAATGGACTCCACCTTGAAACCCACCAACCTTGTCAGCACTTCCCAAAATCTTCGAACCCCTGGGTACCGGCCTTTGCTTCCATCCTGTGGCCTCTCACTGAGTGCTGCCTCAGCTATGCGTAGACTGTGCTCCAGGGGTAAGCTTACCAGAATGCTGGCCCTCCTGCCTTCCCTCATTCTTTCCTTTCTTTATTCCTTCCTGAGCTCTGGGAGGCTAGAAAGGACTTGGCTCTGTTTCGCTCTGTCTGGTGGTTGTGCCTGGCGAGGCACCTGGGAGGCAACTGAAGCTCTGGGATTGGCTTGAGAATAATGGTAACTAAAACATAGAGCCAAAGGGACAGGGAAGAATTCATTCAGTCCTTCAATGGCCACTTATTTGAATACTGTTTGGCATTGGGGATGCAAAAATTGGTCACTTCTTGTCCTCAAGGAGCTCACAGTATTGTGGAAGAGGTACTGAAATAGGTAATTGTAAAACAACATCTTAGTGCAATTACAGAGATATTCTCTATTAGTATAAAAACTGCAGAAAGGAACACCTTACACAAGCTAGATGTCCAGGGGAAGCTTCCTTGAGGAAGTGATGCCCTTTCTGAGACTTGAAGGGTGACTGTATGAATGGCCCTATCAGGAATGGTAGGGGAGGGAGAGCTTTCCAGCAAGAGCACAGCATGAACAAGGGCAAAGGGAAAGAGCTAGCACAGAGTGTGCCAGGAAACACATGCTGTTTGGTGTTGCTGAAACAAAGGAGAATGCTGGGACTTCACAGAGAAAAGCCTGGAAAGGTCAGGCTTATACCACAGAGCCACAGAGGACCTTAAATGCCACATTGAAGAGTTTGGAGTTGATCTTATAGGCAATGAGAAGTTATCGAAAGCTTTTAATTAGAGGTAAGACCTAAAAAAGTTTGTTTTCAGTAGATCATTAACTACTATGTTGAGAATGGATTAGAGGAGTGACAAGACTAGAGAGACCAGTTACAAGGTTACGGGCTTAAGCCAGACCAGAAGTGATGAAGGCCTAGATTAGGGCAGTGGTAGAAGGTTTGTAGACGAGAGACTAGGTTTGAAACTATTCACCAGGTAAATTTGGTCAAATTTGAGGATCGTGAGGAAGAAGGGAGTGGGAATGTCTTCCAGGTTTCGAGATGAGGTGGCTGGATTAACGGTGGTGCCTAGAAGAGAAAGAAGGGTAGGGAGCCCATGGATCATCTAGGTCAGTGGTCGGCAAACTGCGGCTCGGCAAACCACGGCTCGCGAGCCACATGTGGCTCTTTGGCCC
>NW_005871085.1:2278874-2282184 GCF_000147115.1 Myotis lucifugus
TAAACTGATTTTCCTAATGTAAAATAATGATCCAGCTCAATGCTGAAAAAATAATTCATATTTTCTAATATATAGTAGTGTCTAATCTACTATAGACAACGTTGCCTTCCCCTTTTCTATAGATCTGGAAAATAAAGCAGTCCTGACATTCCAGAGTGATTTTGTGCAGCTTCCCTCACCACCTTTATTATAAAGCAGTGGTCGACAAACTGTGGCTTGCGAGCCACATGTGGCTCTTTGGCCCCTTGAGTGTGGCTCTTCCACAAAATACTGACTTCTGTGCATGGGCCACAAAGTTTCAATCGCACTGTATGTGCGCGCCCACACGTGGTATTTTGTGGAAGAGCCACACTCAAGGGGCCAAAGAGCCGCATGTGGCTCGCGAGCCACAGTTTGCCGACCACGGATCTAGGTGATATTTAGAAGGCGGTGGCTATTTAGATCTGATTCTCAGGGAAGAGGACTGAGCTGAAGTTAAATATTTGGGAGTCATCAACACGTAGATAGTAGTTGAAGCTGTAGAGTGAATGGCACCCATTTTCCAGGAGTATGTGTAGAATGAAAACAGTTAACCATGATGGAGTCCTGGGGACCAACAAAGTATAGGAGATAGAAACAGGAAGAAGATCCCACCCAGGAGACAAAGGAGTAGTCAAATAGGAAAAACAGAAGACTTTAATATTGTGGCAGCCAGGGCAATAGGGAATGTTTTAAGGAGAGCACAGCAAAGGTTCAGTAAAATAAGGACAGAAATATCTACTGGATGTGTAGCTTCAGTGTTGGTGAAGGGTAGTGAGGGCAGATTGCAGTGGGTAGGAATATCAAGGAGAGTTTGTTGAAAAAAAGAAAGATGATGACCTTTCAAAGAAGGTCTTCTAGAGTGGAAGCACACTGGGCATGCTTATCAGTAGACAACTTGAGCCTTCCAAGGAGAAGAAATTAAGAATATGGGAAAGAGGAAAAAGTAAGGCCTTGAGAGTTGTAGAAAGGAGTAGGGATCCAGGGCACAGGCAGATAGCTCTTAAACCAGAAGGAGGCACACCTTGTTCTCTGACACTGGAGGGAAGATTGTGGCCATGAGTAAATGGAGAGAGGGCTGAGTAAGGAAGGCTTAGGAGTGCTGAAAGATTGAATTGGTCATAAAGAAGACGGGGGAAATGGATGAAGGAGAAGGGAATTGTTTGTGGGGAATACCAAAGGCCCAGCTGTGCTTGCAGACTAATTTAGAAGTTTGCAAGAGCTATAGTTTTCTTCTGTGGTTCTTAGAAACCTAGATGTGGGGTGAGAAAAGAGTTTGAGAATTAAGGTTTTATGTTTATGTCAAGCTAGTAGGACAAGAGGGGGCAGGGAGTGAGGAAGCATATAAAGGAATCGAGGAGCTGGAGGGAGAGGAGTTTAAATCAACACTGGATCTGGGCAGGGTGGGGAAGAAGCAAGGCTAAGAGAAGGCTGAAGGGGATGGGTAATTGTAAGATTGATGTGTTGATGATCTTGTTATGTCAAGGTTATAATGGACATAAGTCACAAGACAGTTGGGAAGACAGGGTTGAAGTCAGAAAGTGGCATGTTTAAAATTCTGAAGTGATGTTTAAAATTGTTCCAAGTGATGGCAAAAACCAGACAGTGAATTTGGCAATCGGTATTTGAAGTAGAGTAGATGTGAAAGTCACTGGCAGAAGCAAGGAAATTGAATAGATTGCTGATTGCCTCTGAAAATTATGGCAGGAATTGGGGTGGAATAGAAGGCAGTGAGCTAAATTCCAAAAAGTCTTCATTTAACAAGAGGTAGAAACACTGAGATTTATAGACGACAGTGTGCCCTCTGAAGAACATGAGCTTTCATAGGAGGATGGTCTAAAAGTAGCAATGGAGATACAGGAGATCCACCTTCACACCCCACAGCTGGGCCTTTGGTGTTTCCCACAAAAGGCCTTAGGCTTTCACAGCCCAGGAATGTGTGGGCTGTAAAAGAATAAGGAGACTCCATGAACAAGGCTTGCAATGGAAAGAGGTGACCTCAGGAGAGAGTTTTCAGGAAGGCTGACAGGGGAAGAAGCCTGGGATGCCCCTCCCCCAGTGAGGCAGCAAAGTGGAGCATGAGAAGCTCTGAAGTAGAGAGTTGATCCCCTGCCTTGAGATTTGGGTAAGTCATCTCACCTCGCACATCTTCATGTTCCCCATATGCAAAATGGAGATGGTGACATCCACCTGGTCTTTCCACAGGAGTGTTAAAAGGATCTGATGGAAGCAGGGATATGGGATCGTTTTGGAAACTAACTCATTCCCCAGGTAGGAGGGCATTCCTTTACTGTGATCTTCTCCAAGGCCCTGTTTCCGTTAGGAGTGCCTCATGTGGCACTGGCCTCAGATGTCACTGTTGTCCCCAGGCATCTTTACTCTTCCTTTGGAATACATTGAGTCTGTTGGCCAGGTCATAGTCTAGATTGCTTCCGATCCTGAAGAACCCAATAAGGCTATGAAGGGATTCCATTCAGTTGGCCCTAAAATTGTTTCTCTCATAGAATTTAATGGATGTCAAGTCTATCCCCTCTTATTTCATGACACAGGATGATTGGGCATCTGTTTGTTAGTCTGGCCTCTGTGGAGGTGCCTCACCTGCCTTAGTCATTCTCAGATTGAGACCCTCTCCCTTCTTTGAGGAGTAACCACCAGCTCTACCCATTGGATGGAGGGGGAGAACCTTGATATAGTCTATCTGAAAAATTGAGACTAGGAAAAGATAGAGACAGGGCCCTAACTCATCTCCTTCCTGCCTGTGTGGTCTTGGGCAAGTCCCTTCTCTTCTCTGAGCCTCAGTTCTCTCATCTCTAAACTGAAGATGATGATAATTCCTTCAGAAGCTGTTTTAAGGGGAAAATGAGTGGACAATGGTGGGAGTTCTTTATAATGTTCATATGTCAGACCTCTCTTTACTACACTCACCACTACCGCCTGGTGCATGCCACAGTCATCTCTTGTCTGGACTATCATAGGAGACTCATTTACAACTGGTCTCCTTCACTTGTCCTTGCCCCCTAACACCTATTATCAACACAGACTGTGAGAGGGATTCTTTTAGTTATAAATTGGTTCATGTCACTCCTGTGCTCAAACTCAACACATGTCACTCAGAAAAGCCAGTGGCATACAAGGTCTTCTGTTACCTCACCACTGCTCCCCTCCCCAGCACATACATACACGCCTCTGAGATGTTACTTCCTGCTACTTCTCCTCATTCACTCTGCTCTGGCCCATTGCCTCCCTGCTCAACCCTAAATATACTCATTTACTCTCTGCCTCAAGTTCTTGT
>NW_005871085.1:2282284-2294277 GCF_000147115.1 Myotis lucifugus
ATACATTCTAACAGGAATAGTCTGACAAACACATAATATCCTATATAATGAAACCCTAATATGCAAATAGACCAAATGGTGAAATGACTGGTCTCTATGACATGGAGGAGCTGCCCCCTGGTGGCAGTGCACTCCCACAGGGGGAGTGCTGCTCAGCCAGAAGCCGGGCTCATGGCTGGTGAGTGCAGCCGCAGTGGCAGGAGCCTCTCCTGCCTCTGCTGCAGGCGGGCAGTAAGGAGCGAGGAGTCCCGGACTGCAAGAGCCCCGGACTGCGAGAGGAATGTCTTACTGCCGGCTTAGGCAGACATCCCCTGAGGTCCCGGACTGCGAGAGGGCATAGGCCAGGCTGAGGGACCCCCCACCCAGTGCACGAATCTGTGCACTGGGCCTCTAGTATAATAATATTACATATGTGAATATGTATGTGTTTATAATATATCTGTATGCGTGAATAATGTGTGTGTGAGTGATTTCTAGCTTCCCTGGGTAGAGGAATTGGACACTCAGTTGTATATCTTCGTTCTGCTCTCCATAATCTCTGAGTTTGTTTCTGTCTTAGCATCACAGTAGACTTTCAGGGTAGGGAGAAGTGGCTGGCTATAGAGAGTTCTCTCCAACTTCCTGTCTACTGCCACCTCTAAAAAGCCATCGGAATTTCTGTGGCTCTAATCCAGCACACTTCTCCCCTGGTCTGCTCATTGCCCAGCCCCAAGCTTCATTGCAGAGGCATGACTGATTAAACCATTGGCCCTTAGTGATTGAACTCGATCTCCAGCCTCTCCCTTCCCCAGGAGTTTGGAGGTGGGGCTGAAAGGTCCAACTCTCTAGCCGCCTGGTTGGTTCTTCTGGCAAGCAACTCCCATCTTTAGGGTCTTTCCAAAAGTCATCTCATTGACATACTCATAATGAAAGGGGCTCATCATAAATAACCTTTATTTATCTCACCACTTGGGAAATTCAAAGAATTTTAAAAGTTCTGTGCCATAAATGGGTATTAAGACCAAATATGTATGTTTCATATTATAAATCACAATATCATAAGGACATAGCAGGGGGAAAATAGAAGACATTGATGCATAAAATTATTTTAGGGCCGAAACCGGTTTGGCTCAGTGGATAGAGCATCGGCCTGCGGACTGAAAGGTCCCAGGTTCGATTCCGGTCAAGGGCATGTACCTGGGTTGCGGGCACATCCCCAGTGGGAGATGTGCAGGAGGCAGCTGATTGATGTTTCTCTCTCATCGATGTTTCTAATTCTCTATCTCTCTCCCTTCCTCTCTGTAAAAAATCAATAAAATATATATTTTTAATAAATAAATAAATAAATAAATAAAATTATTTTAGGTAGTCATATGTGCTGGAAAGAAAAAACAAAAACTATAGAGTTAATGGGGTTGAGAGTAACAATGGGGAATGGAGTGCTTTTTCTAGGAGATAGGGAAAGCCACTCTGAGGAATTGGTATTTGAGATGAGACCTGAATGTTGAGGAGGAATTGGGTATGCAAAGATCTGGAAAAAGAGCATTTCAGACAAAGGAAATTACAGGTCAAAGAATAAGAGCATGGCCTGTTCAAGTAGCAGCAAGAAAACTGGCTTGTCTGGATTATTGTGAGGGAAAGATGGGGCGGGGCCTGGGACGTGAGGTCAGAAGGAGGAAGGGCCAGGTGATGGAGCAACTGCAAGGCCAAGGAGTTGAGATGTCCTGTCAGGTGTGAGGGGAGGCCACTGCATGGGGTTTCTAGGGACTGACATCATCCAATTTCTTTTTAAAGGCTGCTTTGACTGTTTTCCCGATAATAGATTATTAGGCGATGTGATGGGAGAAGTGTGTAGCGGTTAAGCTGTAACCAGGGATACACGAAATGCTTTGTGAGGCCAGTTATTTCCATATTACACCAGAAAAGTTTCATAGAGGAGCTGGTCCTTGAAGCTATCCCTGCTTGGCTAAGTTGGGGTTTGCCAAAGAAAAGAAAATGAAGGGAGAGGAGGGACACAGTCCAGGAAGAGGGATGCCATGTACCAGAGATCTGTGGCAGGTGATGATCAGAATAGAGATCCCAACTCCCACAGGGAAGTGGCGATTGAGATACAAGCTCTAAGCAGGGCACTAAAGTAACGCTGAGGCTTCTGGAAGCCAAAGCAAAACTGTCTGTCTCTGTGCATTAGCTATAGGGAGGTCAGCTCTTCCCCAGGGCTTTATCCTCCACTTTTTTCTCCCTAGACCCAGGAATTGGGCTCTGCCTTGCCCAGTTCCCAGGTCTCTCAGTAATGGTCGCCAGAACCACGGCAAAAGCAGTTTCACCCCCCAGCCCCACCGAACCTAAGTAAGCCCATCACCTCATTTACCCGACTCTAGCCCAGGAGGAGTCACAGCCTCTGTGTAACATTCCTTCTATTTTCAAAATCAGATCTACCCTTAAAGAACAAAGATTTAACTCACGAAGTCCCTTTATGGAAACCCTCCCTCCCTCTGCTGCCTCTGGTCCCTCTGCTGTTAGCTCACTCATAGAGTGAAAACAGGACACGCCGAGGAGCGTGGTGGGAGTTCAAACCAGTTCCCGCCCATGATGCCAGCTGTCCCTCTGTCCTGCAGGGTCGGACCGATACCTGGAAAGCCGGGATGCCTCTCGAGTGAGTGGCCGGGACCCCTCCTCATGGACAGTCGAGGATGTGATGCAGTTTGTTCGGGAAGCTGATCCTCAGCTCGGACCCCATGCTGACCTTTTTCGTAAACACGTAGGTGCCCCTGCTGATCTCTTTTGGGTTCACTGGGAGTATTGCTACTGCAGCCTGTAGACCAGCCGTGGGCAAACTACGACCCGCGGGCCGGATCCGGCCCGTTTGAAATGAATAAAACTAAAAAAAAAAGACCATACCCTTTTATGTAATGATGTTTACTTTGAATTTATATTAGTTCACACAAACACTCCATCCATGCTTTTGTTCCAGACCTCCGGTCCAGTTTAAGAACCCATTGTGGCCCTCGAGTCAAAAAGTTTGCCCACCCCTGCTGTAGACTCTTTAGGGCATGGGCTCTACATTTGTTCCAGGTCCCTTGAAACAGCTCAGGAGACCACACAAACTTAGGGACAGGATCTTGGGTCTCAACCAACCCTCACTGGGCACTGAGTTCAGCCTACCACGCTGGTGTGGGATCTGTTGCAGTCACATTCCTGCTGGGTGTGCGCCCTGTGGGCTCCGCAGCAGGGACAGGCCCTCCTCTTCCTAGGAACGCTGCTCTCTCATCTGCCAGCCTTGGCCGGAGAGTCAGGGGCCTTGGCCCAAGTTAAAGAGTCCCTTGCCAAGTGGTCCCCGGCTCTCCACCCTCATCAGGCCCTCGTCTTCTCCTAGGCCAGTGATGGCGAACCTTTTGAGCTCGGCGTGTCAGCATTTTGAAAAACCCTAACTTAACTCTGGTGCTGTGTCACAAATAGAAATTTTTTGATATTTGCAGCCATAGCAAAACAAAGACTTATATTTTTGATATTTATTTTATATATTTAAATGCCATTTAACAAAGAAAAATCAACCAAAAAAATGAGTTCGCGTGTCACCTCTGACACGTGTGTCATAGGTTCGCCATCACTGTCCTAGCCTCTCACACATCTCTTCAAGTGACCAGTTGGCCCTGTGGCCAGGGACTACTCCTAATCTCCGCATTGACCATTCTTCTGATTTGGGGCACAAGGCCATTTCCCCTGCTGCTTGGTGCAGTTCTCCCCTGTGAGCACTCAGAACAGAACTGCTTTCTTCATTGGTCATTTAAATTTCCCATGCCAGGTGGGTTTGGAGGGCGCTCTTAGCTCAGGCCTGAGGGCCTCAGAGCTGCCCGGTAGGTGCCTGCTATGTGTCTAGCTCACACAGATGGTCCCTGCCTCTTAGGAAGGAAGAGGACTCAGAATAACAGGGTCATATACACTGACTGGGGAGGCTTCCTAGAGGAGATGGAACTGAGCTGGACTCAGAGGTCTGGGAGGGTTCAGCGGAGAAAGGAAACTGGTGCAAACATGTGAAGAGCTTAGCAGGTGGGCTCAGCAATAGCTGTTTGTGGGGAAGGGAGGGTAGGAGACAAAAGGTGGGAGACCAGGGAGGCTTTAGTGTCACAGAAGGTCCACTGGACTCCATGTGGCTGTACTTCCCTGGGGTGGTCAGACCAACCAGGCCTCTGATGGTGCCTCTCCCACGCCCTACAGGAGATCGACGGCAAGGCCCTGCTCCTGCTGCGCAGTGACGTCATGATGAAGTACATGGGGCTGAAGCTGGGGCCCGCGCTCAAGCTCTCCTACCACATTGACCGGCTGAAGCAGGGCAAGTTCTGAGCAGGAAGACACGGCCTGACAACTGAGGGGTGGAGCAGACGGGGCGGCATTCTCCAACCAGCAGCCGGCTCCCAGTGGTTGATGGCATTCGGCACACCTCAGGACTGCAGGAGGCTATGCAGAACCCCCACTGCTCCCTTCCATGTCCTTCCATGAAGGGCTGAGGAGGGGGAGTGTGGGGCCCAGGACTGGCGCTGCTCTGAGGCCCCCTCTATTTATTTCCCAAGTCTGGCCGGCCTCAGAAGTTTAGACTGAACACCTGCCATGTGATGGCAAAGGGGAGGACCCCTGAGGCCTCAGAAGATGGGGCCCTGAACTGACACTCGTGCCCAGTCCCCTTACTACCTGCTGGGTCTGATGTGGCACCCACTGCCACAGCTCCTGCTTTCTCCTACGAGATACCCAGATTCTAAACTCATGGTGCAAACCTCTACCTTTTTTTTAAAAAAAAAGATCATTTTGTATTGTTATTTATTGTTTCTGGCACTTGGGCAAGCCCTTCAGTTCCTACTCCTCACTCCAAACATGGGGTTTCAGGAGGAGAAAGACTGCCCTGCCCTGGTCCTAGAGAGGTGTGGCCCCTTCACAGAGGACAGAACCTCAGGGCACTTTGTCTTTGGGACAGACAGACCCATAAAGCCTTGACCACATCGCTCAGTGTTGGGAGGAGAGGGTCCTGTCACCTTCCCCTCTCTTCCTTATTGGGCCCATCACCCAGCCTCATCCATGGGAATGGGAGTCCCTGCCCGCACTGACCCAGCACAGCTCCTTGCCCTGGCCAGAACTGCTGCCGCAGAAGGTCGGGCCAATGATTTTAGGCCAAGAAGTCCCTAGGGTGGTGGGAGGTAAGGGTCTCCAGGCTGGAGTCTGGCTGCACCCACTCCGCTGTCCACATGCTTCCTTCGCAAGCAGGTCAGCACAGCTTCCCTGCTACCATCTGGACTTATTTTATGTTGACTTGTTTATAAATAAAAAACAATATAGATGCCAGTGTCTTTTCAATCAACAGCCAAATCACTGTTTTCCAGTAGGCAGGTCAGTCCTTCTTCATGGTCTGTTTCCTCACATATAAAATGAGGAGCTTGGACAAGATGATCCCTGAGTTCTTCTAATTCCAGCAAATTCCTAACAAACAGAGATTAGCCAGGTGTCCACTGGGGTCCCAGCACTGCATGCCAGCAAGACAGCGGTGCGCACAGCAGCTCCTCAAGCCCGAGCTGGAAGAACACTGTTAAGGTTAGCAGCTCCCAGGAGCCTCAGTGGCTGGGCTCATCCACATCCACGGGCAAGGAGAGGTGCAGACTAACCGGGCCAGGGGCAGGTGCTCAAGGCCAGGGCCACACCTCCTGTTTCTCACGGGATGGCAGAGAAGGTGTAGGGGCAGCAGCACAGTTCAGTATAACCTGAGTGTCACTGTGTGCCCCACACACTGCTCTACATGAGTTAGAATGAGCTCATTTAACCTTCACAACAAACCCATTTTATAGGTGAGGAAAGAGAAGCTCAGATCACAGCCAGGAAGTGTTAAAGTAGGCATTTAAAACCAAGTAACCTGACTTCAGGGCCACGCTGAGGTTCCAGCTAGTCCAGCCATTCGCTCTGGGTCAGTCATTTCCTTTCTTCAAGCCATTTGCCTGGGGGGTGGTCGGGGAGGGGTCGGGGAGAGTGGGTAAGGAGACTTCTGAGGGGAAGGGCGTACTTGCCAGCTCTCGCCAGTGACTGGTTCTGACATCCTGATGAACTTAGAATGCCCTTCCACTCGGCCACTGTAGGCTCCTAACCATGGTCTCCGCAAAGTGGCCAGAGGGTCAGGGCTGCCAAGCCAGAGTAGGCACAGTTTTCCACAGACGCCTGGACATTGGGGTCTGGTAGGCTGTGCTGCTCATTGGGGTGCTTCCCATAAGGGCCTTGGCCTATTGTTCAGGGCTCTCCTGTACCTCCGGCATAGAGAAGGGCCTGGTGTCAGGGAGCCCTGGACCCAACTGTGCGAGCTCTGACCCACCCTGGAGGTAGCTGAGCCCAGTTGGAGCCTGGGATTGATGACTGAAGGGGGGATGGAGGGCACCATGGGACCTGCATGGCACTAGGGCCTAGAGCAGTGGTTCTCAACTTTCTGGCCCTTTAAATACAGTTCCTCATGTTGTGACCCAACCATAAAATTATTTTTGTTGCTACTTCATAACTGTAATGTTGCTACTGTTATGAATTGTAATGTAAATATCTGATATGTAGGATGGTCTTAGGCGACCCCTGTGAAAGGGTCCTTCGACCGCCAAAGGGGTCGCGACCCACAGGTTGAGAACCGCTGGCCTAGAGAGACATCACAGAGGAAGGAAGTACATCTTCAGCCCCTGGGTTCTGGGAGCTGCCCCGAGGGAGCCTTGGGGTCAAGCTGGTGTATGGTTACAGAGAGGGTGGGGGTGGAGGTGGGGGTGGGGGATAGCATCCTCCTGAGGGACTTCCCACCCTTGCCTGCCCAGTGCCTGAGGCTGGCCAAGAAGGCATTATTGGCTCTCATGAGATCACAGAGGTAGTTGCACGGCCCCGCCCACTTCCTGCAGCCTTGGTTCTTGCTGCCACCCCATGCCAAGCCCCCAAGTGCCCTAGGGAGCCGCTGGCCAGGGATCAGGGAGCTGTGGGAGCTCAGGCCACTACCTCCCAGGAAGAGCAAGGACATGAGGGTCATAGGCCTCCCTTGTCCTTCTATTCCTGTTGGTCCTGAATGTGCCCACCCCAGCCTTGGTGGCCCCCAGGCCCTGACAACTTCAAGGATCCAATCTGAAAAGATGCAGGCTGGTGGTACCTGCCACACCGACCAGAAGCTGGGTGTGGGCGGGTAAGTGGAGGGGCTGGTGTGTGCACAGCTCAGGATTGAGGTCCCTGGCCTGGCGGGAGGTGGGAGGGCGGGTAGGGCCCCAGCTCTGACCCTCATTCTGCCCCTCCTCACTTATGCTCTCTGAACCAAAAACGGAGGGCTCAGTCTAGACCAGTTCTTAAGAAGGGTCCACGAGCCTTCTCAAGTTATACATATACATATATGCAAAGCCCGTTCTTCTGGGGAGAGGCCATAGCTTTCATCAGCGTGCCCAAAGCATAAAACCTCTGCTCTAAACCCTCTGACCCAGCCCTGACCATTTCAGAGCCATTCTGGGCTCACACCAGGTTCAGACCAGGCAAGCAGAAGCAGCAGTGGGGCCACAGGCCTCAGAGCCTCAGAGACCTGAGTCCTGGTCCCCTCCGTCCCTCTTTGGGCATATCCCCTGTCTTCCCCTCTGGACTGGAGGGGCAGGCTCTCATGCTCTGTTCTCCGGCCC
Organism: Myotis lucifugus; assembly: GCF_000147115.1. Classification (NCBI taxonomy): domain Eukaryota; kingdom Metazoa; phylum Chordata; class Mammalia; order Chiroptera; family Vespertilionidae; genus Myotis; species Myotis lucifugus. The sequence goes on from NW_005871085.1 coordinate 2,289,919, forward strand.
AGCCCTGTCTGACTCTCCTCTTTCCTGTCCCAGGCCTGGGGTGGCTGGCAGGCCCCTTCCTGCTAGCCCACTGCCCTCACTCTCATTCTGGCCCTTCCCAGCCCCTGCCCATCTGTGACCCTCCCAGGAGCTTTGGCATCTCTTTGGTCCCCTGGAGGCCCTGGGCCAAGCTGAGAGCCCAAGGCCCTGGGAAGAGCAGCCAGCAGTAAGGAATCCCGGAAGCCCTTCTGAGGGAGACCCCTCAAGGGGCCCCCAGGAAGAGATCAGCACAAACCGGTGCAGGAGCCCCTCATGGAGCCCCCAGGGCAAGCAGTCCCTGCAGGAGCTCCCCACAGAAGAGTCCCTGCCTGAGGACTCAGGCCTGGAGGGGGCTCCCAGCACGCATATGCTCTACGTGGGCCACCTGAACCCCCAGTTCTCAGTGCCGGTGCTTGCCTGCCTGCTCCGAGACACCCTGGAGCGGCTGGAGCTGCCAGTGGCGCGGGAGCACATCGAGGTGGTGAGGCGGCCGCGGAAGGCCTATGCCCTGGTGCAGGTGGCCACCCCTGAGGACACCCTGGCCTCCCTCCGCTGCCGCCTGCAAACAGCCTTGGAGGAGCACCAGATCATCAAGGAGCTGGTGGCCCGCGGGAAGGAGCTGGTGTTGGGAGACAGCCGTGAGCCCACACACCACAGAGAGGTAAGTGAGGCTTTCCCCGGAGCCACCAGGCTGCAAGCCCCAGAGCCTGACCCAGGGGTCTGGGTATGGATGGCCTGCACCTCCATCCATAGGTGGAGGGGTATCTTTGAGAAACTGGGGACAAATCTGCAAACTTTGGGACTGCTACCCAAAAATCTGGCCTGCAGTGGGCGCTGCCAGCTCACTCCCAGAGGGACAGTGTGCTTCCAGCCGGAAGCATGTGTAGAAAGGCAGATGTGCGGGACTCCTCCCTGGGTCTTCTGCATCCCCGCCTCTGGAGCCGGGCCGGCCCAGCCTCAGGTCCCAAGGGGGTCCTCATTTCCTCCTTGGACCACCTCATTCAGTTGACAAACACCAGCAGCCCCTCTATGCCAAGCTGTAAAGCAGGGAGCCCTCTATGAACAGAGCCAGACACGGCCGGCGAAGCTGCATGGTGGCCTCCAGAGCTGTGGGGGGCACAGGAGGGCCCCCATTGCTTTATGGGGACAAATTAGCAGGGGGAGTGAAAGCCAGGCTGGGACTTAGGGAGTGGGGCTGGCATTCCAGGCAGAGGAACACGGCACATACAAAGGAACAGGGTGGTGAGGGGAATGTTACAGGCAGAAAGCAGGCCAGGCGGTGTCCCTGGAGCTCAGGCTGAAGCTGCAGAAAGAACAAAGGAAGAAAGAGGGCAGGGGCCAGGCCACCCAGGGTGGTGAGACCCAGTCAGTGGGACTGAAAGGTTGGCTTCTACGGGGAGCGTGAGGGAATACTCACCTCACTGAGGCCGTGCAGGTCACTCCATGAGACAGGTGATCCTGGTTTACCTTTCCTTTTGGGGTGAAAATGCCTCCGTGTTTAAACTGCTGCAGAACTAAACAGCTCTGTGACTTGCACTTCAAGATCAGAGAGCCTGATTGCGTGTTTGTATGAAAGTTTCTCACATTTGTGATACACCTGTCTTTTCTGGGCACTGCAGGGCAGATAGGGACATGCCCCTCATCGCCATGCCCCTGCCCGCACTGAGCTCCCAGGGCTGGAGGCCCCTTCCAGAGCCTAGCAGGCAGGGAGTGGCCATGGCTCATGCCCAGAGCCCCCGGACAGAGCAGAAACCACGGAAGGGGACTAGGGAGGGCCTGAGGAAAGTTGACGTTCAGGAGGAACGAGTGGTCCAGAAAGTGATCAGCTAGGGTTTCAGGAAGATCAGGAAGGAGGTGGGGTCTCGGGGGCCCCTCTCAGTTCAGAGACCTGAAGCTGTCACATGGGACCTGAGGTATCTCCTGGTGACCCAGTCCTGGGCCTCAGAGGTCTGTCCCAGCCAAGTGGGAAGAGATTGGCCCACAGCTGTCCCAGCTTCCAGCCAGAGAAGGAGAGCTCTTCTTACCCACCATGCATCTCACAGTCCACCTGGGAAGAGGGCAGCCCAGCTGGCAAGAACCAGTGGCTGGTTCCAACCCTTGATCCAGCAGCCTTTCCCTCATGGGCTGCAGGACCTTGAGCAGAATTAGATCCCTCTGCCTGGGAGGAACACGGGGATTCCTCAGTGGGCTGGGCCCCAGGGTGGTGGAGGTGGGAGTTCTGGAAGCCTGTCCCTCTTGCTGCCCTGCTCAGGGATTCTTGCTCCACACCGGCAGGAGGAGAACAGAGGCCGGAGCCCTGGCCCCAGCCCCGGCCCCAGCCCGGGCTCCAGCCGCCCACCTGCCAGGCACACCAACGCCCCGCCGGCCCAGGCCCTGGGGTGGCCTAGCTCCATGCACCAACCCAGCTGCACGCGCTCGGACAGCGCCATCGTGCACCAGGAGATCCAGGGCCAGGAGCGGCTTTTCCAGGGTGCCTTCCTGGGTAGTGAGACGCGCAACATGGAGTTCAAGAGGGGCGGCGGCGAGTACCTGAGCCTGGCCTTCAAGCACCACCTGCGGCGCTACGTGTGCGCCTTCCTCAACAGCGAGGGCGGCAGCCTGTTGGTGGGCGTGGAGGACAGCGGGCTCGTGCGGGGCATCCGCTGCAGCCACCACGAGGAGGACCGCGTGCGCCTGCTGGTGGACTCTGTCCTGCAGGGCTTCAGGCCGCAGGTCTTCCCTGACGCCTACACGCTCACTTTCATCCCAGTGGTCACCACCTCCGCCAGCGGCACGCCCCTCAAGGTGAGCTGCGGGACAGGAAGGTCTCTGGGGCTGTTGTCATCTGTCATTTCATCACCCTACACGTGATGGCCCACATCCATTCTGCTGAGCAGTGCTGGGCAGGAGGTGGCGCAAGGGGGAGTCGGGAAATGGTGATGAGAAAAGAGACTTGGACTAGCCCTGCGCCAGCCCCACAGGCTGTCCCCAGGAGCCGAAAGCCAGGACCAAGCAGGGCGGGATTTGGGCTGCACGCTCTCCCGTGCAGCATCCCAGAGCTGTTGTTGCCCTTGGCCAGGTGATCCGCCTGAGCGTGCACGCCCCCAAGGCCCAGGCGGAGCCGCAGCTCTACGAGACAGACCTAGGGGAGGTGTTCCTGCGGCGTGAGGGGAGCATCCAGGGCCCGCTGGCCGTCCACGCCATCCAGGAGTGGTGCAGACAGGTAAGTGGCGAGGCTGGTCAGGTGGGATGGGGGCCAAGCTGAGCAGTCCTGGGCAAGCCCTCAGGTTTCCCTTGATGCTCCATTGCCCCGTGAGTGTGTCCGAGGGGCTGAATTGAAATATCCCTCCCACCTGCCATATTCCACCATTGAGTGGCTGGGGGAGTCAGCAGAGTAGAATATTGAGAAATTTTAAGACAACCCCGAGGGCTGTATACATTTTGGGGGAGGCCCTCAAGATAAGGGGCAGGGAGTGCTGGACATAGTCCCAAGCAAAAGCCTTTTCAAGAGGGAAACATCAGGTGGCAGAAAAGCAGAGGAAGGTGGAGAGAGAGAACATTGCGGGAGGAGGGGCTGCCACCTGAGCTGCCTCTGGTACTCGAGGAGGCTGCAGGGGACAGGTCATCCCAGGGCTTGGGATGCTCAGCTTCCCTCAAGACCCAGAGCTGATCCATCAGGGGTATCTGCGTGGCCTGGGGACCAGGCTTCCCAACCTAGCAGTGCCAATCTGGTGCCAGAGGCCTTGAGCAGCCCCCCCACCCCCCCTCCCAGGCTCTCTGGGCCTTGCCCTCCTCCATCAGTTCAATCCTGGGAGGAGTGTGTGTGGACCTGAGATTATGTCAGCTTAGACAGCGGTTTCTATGATGTCCCCTCAGAAGTGGGCAGCAGAGCTGAGCAAGCTGGAGGAGAGGGTGAAGGTGCTGACGGCCGAGAAGGAGCAGCTCCAGCAGCGGCTGCAGCAGCACAGGCCCATCTCCTGCACCTGCTGCGTCCTGTGAGGGCCCCGTGGGCAGGCGAGCGCAGGGATGAAGCTGGCACTCACCCTGGGAGATACAGGGATTGCCTGTTTGAGCCAAAGTCCTCCCAATAAACCCATCTGGCTGCTCATAGGGGGACGGGAGCACCAGGCTTCCCTGCTCCTTCAGCAGCATTGCATACACAGGCTGGTCCCACGTGGCTTCAATCCTGAGCAGACTCCGGACTGTGTAGCTAATAAATTGCTCTTAGCATGAGCCCTGAGGAACCTCACCTTCAGAAAGAACCTGTAAAAACTTGGCCAGGCTATCCTGGGGCTGGGCTAGAAGGGACTGTCCCTGTCCCTAAGATGCTCATCTGTTGACTCCAGTTGGCTAGACAGGGTC
>NW_005871085.1:2295110-2296450 GCF_000147115.1 Myotis lucifugus
CCCCCCCCGCCTTCAACCAGCAGAGCCAGAGGCTATAAAGCCAGCGTCTGACCAGGACAGGTCTGGGCTCAAAGCCCTTCAAGGGCTCCCCATTACATTGAGAGCAAAGCCCAAACCATGGTCTAGTCTACACAGCTCTCCCTGACCTCCTGATCCATCTGCCTTCAACTCTGCCTCCTCCCCTTGCTCATGCATTCCAGCGACACTGACCACCTTTCATTACTTGTCTCAGGGCCTTTGCACTGGCTGCCTCCCCTGCCTGAAATGCTCCTCCCCCAGACAGCTGCTTGACTCATTTCCTCCCCTATTTTAAATGACACCCCCTCACCCGCACTGCCACCCCTTTCCTGCTCACATGCAAGATGCTAGCCCAGGCATCATGATCCTGAGATGCTTATTGGGAAAGAGCCGATTTCTGCAAAAGCAGGTTAAGTCATGTTGTAGCCAAGCTGCTCTGGGCAGCTAAAAATCGGCCCCGGTCACTGGGTTTGAAGGACACCAGAGAAGCTTGGCCAGTTTCCTCCCCCAAAAACTTCTGTGTACTGATCAGTGGACACCAGGCACGAAAGGCCGCCCTCCTGGGCATTTCTCGGCTTCGGCCTCATCTGCCAAGCTGGGTGGCAGGGTTGCTCAGGCTTCACGAGCCCTGGAAAGGCATCCGGGTCCTTTTCTAGAAAGGCTATGCAAGTGGCCAGCACCTAACTGAGGTACTCTTATAGGGAGAGGCAGGAACTTCTAACCACTGCGAGTGTTTGCAAACCTCATACCCAGCCAAGTCCTCACTGTTCCAGGGAGCGCTGTCACCAACGGGCATGTCAGAACCCTGTTTTGGGAATGGCTTTTATATGGAACCACTGGCTAGGAAAAGAGGTTACAACCCCCCCAGTCAGCCACATTCGAAGTACAAGATGAGTATGAAGACATCTGTGAGGGAAGACATTTACTCTGGCCCATGAGGAACGGAGATGAGGCAGCAGGCTGCTCTGGGTCCGGAGGGACACAAGCTACTGGCCTCAGCGACGATGGCCTTGGACAGCGAGTGGAAGACTGAAAAGGAGCCCACTTCTTTTTAGATATATGTATTTACTAGAGGCCCGGTGCACAAAATTCATGGACAGGAGGGGTCCCCTCAGCCCAGCCTGAACCCTCTCCAATCTGGGACCCCGTGGGGGATGTCCGACTGCTGTTCGGGCCTAAACCGGCAGTTGGACATCCCTCTCACAATCCTGGACGCTGGCTCCTAATCGCTCACCTGCCTGCCTTCCTGATCGCCCCCAACTGCCCCCTCCCTGCCGGCCTGGTCGCTCCTAACTGCCCCCCTGTCAGCCTAATTGCCCCCA
>NW_005871085.1:2296692-2324480 GCF_000147115.1 Myotis lucifugus
ATCTTGTAGGGTGTGATACTCAATTTGCATATTACCTCTTAATCATATAGGATTTATTTCAGAGAGGAAGGGAGAGGGAGAAAGAAACATCAATGATGAGAATCATCAATGGGCTACCCCCTGCACACCCACATTTGGGATGGAGCCTGCAACCTGAGCATGTGCCCTGACTGGGAATTGAACCATGACCTCCTGGTTCATAGGTCAATGCCCAACCACTGAGCCATGCTGGCTGGGCAAGTAACCCACCTCTTTTCTGGATCTCACTCTGTGGAAGAGACAGCTTGTGAGCAGGTGTGCCCAGCAGCCAGAGGGTGGGTGCCAGTTTCACCAACATATTGCAAGGAGCATGAATTCAGTATCGCTAAGTCTTACTTTGAAGGAAAAACCACCCAGGAGCCGGTCTCGGGGCTAGGGGAGCAGGATGACCTGCCGGGGACAAAGCAGTCTGCCATGTCCCTGCTCAGCAGAGGGACGGCTTCCATAAACAACACGCCTACTAGCCCTTCTCAAGCTCGAACAGCGCACATGGCACCCATGCTACTTTGAATTTCTATCTTTCAATGATGAGAATCTAAATTTGAAGTCTTTGGGGAAGTTCTGGACCCTATTACAAAGAAGGGCTCCTTTCTTAGTTTTTAAACTATCAGGTCATCCACGTAAGACTGCTCCCCTGGAGGACAGCCTGGGACGGGCGCTCAGGTGACGGGAGGCACACAGGCATGCCTGGCAGCAGACACTTCCCATGTGCCAGTACATGAAGAGCATGACAAAGCAAGCACGTCTCTTCTTCTGCATTATTTATTTCTTAAGTTAGAGTTTACACCAAGTCCAGCCAGAATATAAGGGGCACACAGCTGTGCCCATTGTTACATCATGTAAAGAAAATAGATTTTCATATTGCCTTTCAACTGCAGTAATACCATCCCGGAAGGAAGAAGTCCCTCGAGCAAAGCTGTTGATATGTGAGAGGGTCTTAGAGGCTCTGTTCTTTTTTGAGCGACCCCTTGATGCAAGGAGCGCTTCCCAGCCCCAGGAGACGCCCAGCCAGAGGACAGGGATTCTCAAATCACGCTGCAGAGAGACACAGACTTCCTGCCGTTCATGTGACATCAAACTGACTGTCCCTTGGACAGCGAGTCCCAGCCACAGTTGGCACTGACAGTCCCCAGGCGGGGCAGTGCCAAGGCTTCGTTTCTGTTTTCACTGCTCTTGGCAGCACCCGCAGGTCACCAGCACCAAGGGTGTAAGCATTAGCTAAAGTTACCCTCCGGGCGCACCAAGCGCATGCGGCACTCTTGAGAATGGTCTAGGCCTCCCTGGGGAAGCGAGAGGCCACACACTCAAATCCACAGCGACTCAGGTGGCTGCAGAAACGAGGCGCTTGGCGGGCACTCCAGCCGCCCTGTCACCGCTCCTGCCCGGATGTCCCGCCTCCCGTCTGAGGCTGGGGCTGGGGCTGAAAAGGGGAGTGTCAACACCAGGCAGCCACCGTGCAGGAGCAGATACACATGATGGGACATGCAGGTCACAGTCTTCCCAATACCCTTCCCCATAATAAAATATTCTTAATAAAAACATAATTTAAAGGAAGTGTCAAAAGCCGAGTGTAAAATCAAGCTGTAAACTCCCGAAGTCTGAAGGCTCTCTTGAAGAATCACCCCTGCTTAAAACAAACAAACAAACAAAAGACAATTAGCAATTACATGACGTATGCATTGTTAAAGTAGAAAAGTCAGAATTTGGAGTCAGCTGCTATGGTCAACTATGTCTGTTTTTCATGGAAGTCAGTGGTAGGAGCCTGACATGAATAATTACCAGCTAAATGTATCATTCCTATAGAACCACACGTTTTCAAGATCTTAGAGGGACCTCACATCTGCCCCAATACAAGCACTCTTTTCAGAGCATCCAGCCGTTAAGAGTGTCACGGACTGAGCTCTCCACTGAGGGAGCAGTTAGAATGCCATGTAACTGACCAAATATCTACCCTTTCCTGTTCCAGTCTCCTTTCTCTTGGGGCAGTTTTTAGCCTGTCAGCCTCAGCACACTGTCCGCCGGAGAGCACCGGCCAGGCCATCTGGGCTACACGCTCACCCGGCAGAGAAAGCAACCACTGCCTCCCCCCAGCGCGAGCCTACTTCTCTCCCGGCCCACCTCATTCAGGTGGCTAATCAACCAAGGCAGACGGAAACAGCCGTGTGCCCCCTGGACCAGGTCTGCACAGTGCAGGGGCCCACTGCTACTGAGGGCAAGGGTGCAGGAGCTCAGCTGCTCATCTTATCTGTGATGGAAACCCCCGCCCCCATGGGACCAGACCACACCCCTGTTCTCCTTTAGACCCCGGATTCCTGCCTGACACCCTAACCCCCTCTGGTACCGTCAGCAGCAGCCCATATTTGCTGACAGTTTGCTCAGTCATCTTAGCAGGACTTCATACACTTCATGGCAGTGCCCACACCTACGATACTTTATATACTTACAAGTCCTGTCACTACAAAGACAAACATTCAAAGTTAGCTCAATAATTATTTGGATTTTAAGGGATCTCCAGAATAAGCAGCAATAAACATAAAGGTATCACATGTATCAATATTATAGCATTTCCTGATGAAGGCATGAGGCTCTGCAAAAATGACAGTTACCATGTTGTCACATCATCTGTCACCTCCTTCAAGATCTCCAAGTTTATGGAACATGAAATATCGAAGGCTAAGAATCCTGTCCTCCCAGATTTAGTCAGATTAGCACCCGAATGTAGCAATCCATAAGGAGACAACTGCTCAGTGACTGGTGTCCCCCACTGGAGTCCCCAGAGCAGGTGGGTAACTGCATGTACTGGGGTAGAGCAGGTGGGTAACTGCACGTACTGGGGCAGAGTAGTACTTGGAGGGGTCTCACCCACTTGATGCCCACACTGACCGTACCATTTTCATTCTCTGGCAGATAAAAATTTTAACACTAAACTCATGATATTCTAATAATTCTAATGTTATTACCATTACAAAAACAAACAATAAAAACCTAAAGCTTAAAAATAGCACATACATTACCATCAGTCATGATTTATGGATGGAAACTTCAATTCGGTGATCTCGGAGTCAGGGGAGCTGCTTCCGCTTCTGTCACTGTAGGTGTCCCTGTAGAATTCAGACGGTTTACTCATCATCTCCCGCCAAAAACTCACCTCGCTTCCCTGCTTCTATAAGCACGGTGCCCATAGGACACGCCAGAAGGACTCTACTGCATCACGTATTCAGCTGCAGAGCTTCTAGTTACAAAGGTACACATTTGAACTCTGCTGCAGTCACGATACCGTAGGCCCCAACCCAGGGTGACCAATTGGTTCCGGATTAAGGTGCACAGTGGCCCACAACTACAGCAGACACCCGGGGGAAAATCACAGTTCCCCTTGGACCACAGGGTCCTACTTGGAACTGGAATCCTGGAACCCTGATGCTACAGGTGGGGGACTCGGCAGTGCTGGGGTAGGTCATGGGCGGCACACTGGCAGCCTGAGAAAACCCAGGGATGAGAGGTCACCGCCAGTCCCTGTGGGAAGGAGCCCCCAGCCCGGCTCCTGGGCTCGGCTTATCACCAGGGGGTGATGCTGCTGCGTGGAACCACGACCACGAAGGCCGAGGAAGGTGACCCGACCTGGGCGAGAGCCTGCAGCCCTTCTGGAGGTAATGCGGGAGCCGCCCCACGGAGGCCAGGAGGAGGCCAAAGTACGGCGGGGATGGCTTGATGGGTCTGGACAGGAACTCAGGGTGGTACTGAACGCCAACAAAAAAGGGATGATCTGAAACAGAAACATGCAAGAAACAGCTTCATCATGCATGTGCACATCACATGTATTAGAGATAAAATCTTGTTAAATGTTTCACATTTGCACAGACCCTACAATTATTTGAAACAGCGTCTTGATTGGAACCCGGGTTAAAGTACCCACAAGACATGGGAGCAGATGCCCTCTCCCCTGCCCGTGTCAGCCTCCTGGCTGAAGGCACCTCCTCTCCGGGTCCTGTCCCTGGCTCCCCAGATGTCTGAAGGGTTGAGTCACAGGTCACATTAGATTAGAGGGGGCCCAAGGACAGAGTTCAAGCTCAAATCCGGGAGAAGGAGGCACCGAGGCCAGAGCTGGAATGGCTGCCTGCAGGAGGCCCTGGCACAGAGCCGCCCCGTGGGCCCTGTGTCCCTGGGCTCCAGGCACCTCCGTTGCCAAGACCCCCCACCTCCCAAGACAGTGCTGCTTCCTAATTCTGTTAGGTCAAGGGTAGCAACTAACATGTTTGTGTTTCCCCACGTGCCAAGAAAACCGTACTATGTTTTCCATTAAATACAACACCCCAAGTAATCACCTTCCAACTCCACAATTTCCATTCTCTCTCCTCCAACATCTTGGCCAACAAACTTTAAGCCTTGCTCCTCCAAACACTTTTTCAAGACTGGATTCACCTGTTGAAGAATGAAGACTAATTTCTCAGCTTACTGTCTCCAAAGCAACAGAAAGGAGAAAAATATAAAAGTCACAAAACTGAATTCCTCACCTCAAATCTGTGGCGGTGCCTCTCTTCCAAGTAATCTGAATCTCCGTAGAGTTTCCCTGGCAAAAAAACAAACAAACAAATAACCAAAACCAAATCCATGCAGATGTAGAGAATTCTGATTTCACACACACACACAAAATCTATTCACAACCACATCCTGCTTTCCACTTTTATCATCCACGCCTTTTATCACCTGGGCCTTTTGAAGATTATTTCTGATTCCCCTGCCACCTAAGCCACCCGCTCGCAGCAGCAATTTAGGCTGAGTTTGGGCTCTGACATTCTGACCACATGGAGACAAACTGCAACAGAAACAGACTTCACCACCACCCTCCCACCTGAGCAAACTACCTTGGAAGACGAATCAGGAGGCCCCGAAAGTCCGAAGCCCTGAGAGATGTCTGAGGAGCTACACAGGTGACCGTGGGGCCAGCACTGTGAGGTTAACTCACAGCTGTCAGAGCTCCTCAGCCCCGCTGGCTACCCGGGAACAAGCGCTGCACCTGCAAGTGCCGCTATGCAAACCCACGCGGACTGCCAGGTGGAGCCCCGAGTCCCAGCACGTTAGAGGGGGGACTGAAGGGTCGCCTACTCAGGTGACTCAAACTCTGCGCTGCTGAATCCCCAGACACACGGAGCTGCCTCTGCTAATATGTGCAGGCAGACTGTCCCAGTGGGCAGGAAAATGACATCTTCAGTCTTAAATATTTTCCTCCCCAAATTTTCCCTAAACCTTTAGCACCTGCTAGTACTTTTAAAATTAAATCTATTTATATTGAACTTTATGAAACCGCCATTTTTGTGGGACAATTCCACATGGTTCAACCTCACAATATAGGAGAGGAAGAGGTTACAGTGGATTTCACCTAACTGCCTCATTCTGGTGACTGGTCCACACCCAAGACCCCCCTGGTCCCGGCTGCACTGCCTGTGACCTTCCTAAGACCCCACCGTGGCTTTGCCGCTTCAGTGCATCCTAGATGTGCATGACTGGGAAAGGAGAGGAACTTCTAAAGCAAGAACAGAATCAAAAGCGCCAGAGCCCAGCACCCCCCACCCCTCCAAGACACACGTCCTGTAGGTGCCGAGCCGAAGGCCGCCAGTGGGGCAGCGCTTACTCATGACGGAGTTCTTGGTCTGAAACAGGGTTCTCCTCTTGCCCAGCCGCATGGTGCCGCCCATCTGCCCAGGATTGTGCTCTGGCATGTCTATGACCTGGAGGATGAAAAACAAGCATGCTCTCCAAACTCTGCTTCCGTTAGACAGACCGCCGCACTGAGTGACATGAGCCTGGAGGCTCCAACTCCCCAGCCGTTCCTGCTAAGAGGCGTTTGTCACAGGGAGAAACGCCCCCAGGAATCATTCTAACCTTCACTGGGTGGGGGCTGAATCCTCCCGCTGCCCTCATGAGCCATTCCCGCGCCCAGCACTGTGGACCCAAGTGCTGCTGGGCTGCAGCAGTTCTCACGAGGACTAACAGCCCAAGTACACCAGACAGGGATGCTATCACACGCTCCCTCCCGCTCCACGAGACCGATGAGCTGTCAGAGGCAAGGGTGCTCGTCTAGGGTTCACTGAGCCCCGACAGCTTAGTGAGCGCCTGCAGAACAGAGCGGCGAGGGCCCCAGCCCCGACAGTCAGTCCACCGCTCAGTCCCGTGCTCCTCTGTCCACTGACTGACCTCTCTGTGCCCTGCTCCTCCTCCACCCCCACATTTCAAAACCTTTGTTTTTCTCCTCCTGAGGTCTTAGTGTTAGCAAAGTTCAAGTTCAGGTCAACAAGCATATACGGATGCCGTGGAAGTGCCTTGAGATCAAGAGCTTTGCAGGCCTGCGCCTGGGGCTAGGGATTCAGACCAGTAAGGCACTGTCCCTCGCCCCCGAGCCACGCTCCTCTGGAAGGAGATGTCACACGAGTATGCGTCTCAGAGGGCTCTGGTCACCATTACACAAATCAATACTGTATTCCAGAAGTTCTTTAATGATATGCTCATCTCCCAGGGTTGTTGGGAATTAAGTGAATCAATATACAGGGGTGGGCAAAAATGGGTTTACAGTTGTGAGTATGTGAAAGTTTATTTTTATATTATTACGCTTGTATTACAGATTTTTCCACACGAGCAACTGTAAACTTACTTTTGCTCACCCCTGTATAAAGCAGTGAACAATGCCTAGCACAATAATAAGTGCCCTAAGTGTTTCATATCAGTATTATTTTTAAAAAATATATATTTTATTGATTTTTTACAGAGAGGAAGGGAGAGGGATAGAGAATTAGAAACATCGATGAGAGAGAAACATCGACCAGCTGCCTCCTGCACACCCCCCACTGGGGATGTGCCCGCAACCAAGGTACATGCCCTTGACTGGAATTGAACCCGGGACCCTTCAGTCTGCAGGCCGACGCTCTAGCCACTGAGCCAAACCAATCAGGGCTCATATCAGTATTATTATAAAGCACTCCTGGGAGCTAAGGGGAGTGGGGATGGAGAATTATTTTAATCAGGACCCCCGTCCCCCCTAATTGGCTAGGGTGGTCCCTATCCTTAAAACTTTTTGTGGCAAAATGGAAGAGCAGTGAGAAATCACACAATGAAAAAGAAACTCCTTCCTATCCAGTGGGTCTGAAAGGCAGGACCTCAGGGCCCTTTGGGATAGACCTAAGTGGTCTCATTTCCTGTCTCTAAACATCATCTTCCATCAGTGTCCCTTCCGCACCATGTAGGCCCTGGTGAGACGCAAACACTGGACTTACCACAGGATGACTGGTATTGGGGTTAAACTCTGTAGAATTGGCATCTGAAAAATAAAAAACATTTGTGTTATGAAAATAATTACAAGCAAATCTGATTTTTTAAAAGTTTGATTCCTAAGCTCTGAATCACAATTTCCCTCTTCAGTTTAAAGTCATTCAGTGATTAGAACAAAAACTAGGGACAGCATTTCAAAGTTATAAAATAAACACACAAATGCATTTTTTGCATTACATCTGTAACCCTCTGGAGGAGGTCAAAGCTGTACAAAATGGGGACATGGAAACTAATGACATAAATAATCTTTATTTAGATAACACATCCTTATGAGGTTCTTATACTGTAATCTCAACTTTTTTTTCACTTTTCGTTTCAGACTGTCTCTTTCTAAGATGGGCAAGTACTATCTCTTTCGTGCTCAGCATCTTATACCAGGCCCTACTCAACTGCCTCACTCAATAGCTAAATCAGAAATTACCTGATTTCAAAACCCAAGTAACATTTCTATCCTTTACTGAACTTACCATCTAACCATAAGCAAAACCACTAAAGACTAAAAGGAAACGCACTGAGCTCCAGGTTCTGTGTGTCTGTTCGTTCTATCTGAATGTGCAGGGCATCTCCCCCTGCTGGGCCAAACCAAGGCCAGGACTCAACTGAAGGACAGCTCCTCCCCAGGTCACTCACCCACCTGGGAAGCCCAGTGGTGGCAGGAGGGTCGACGGTGCCCAGAGGGCCAGCTCTAGGGCGGTGGGGGTAAGACAGTGCCCGCCAGCTCAGAAGCCAGAACCTAAGGGCACGCTCCCTACAAAAATGAGCCACCATCCCCTTAGCTCAGAAGAAATGTGAACTGAGATCAGCCTGCTAACAGCGAGCTGGCCACAGAAGAACCACAAGTACTTTGTAAAGCCAGACCACTTGTTCATTCCTTCACGTTGCTTTATTTTTCTTAGAACTCATAAAGTCTTTCTGAAAACCTAGTATCTGTCAGCTGGGGTGTGGCAGACTCTCCCAAGGGTGGCCCCAATGAACCACACCCCCAGTATTCACATCGTGAGGTTGTTCTCCCCCCCACCCCCCACCCCCCAAAGACTCTGGGCTTGGCCACAGACATCAGCAAGCTTGACAGGGGCTTGCACAGTCGGCTTGTCATTGTGGAAGCCAGTCTGTCTCCATGCCGTGAGGAAGCTCGGCTTGAATTAGTGACTGATAAGCTGCCAGGGGGAGAGACCTTTGCGCTGTCCCTCTGGGCAGAGCTGAGGGCAGGGCAGGGTGATCTCAGCCACGCTGCACGGAGAGGAAAGCAGTCACCTCACACAATACTGGGAAATAAACCACTGTGTTGGAAGCCACCAGTTTGGGGATGGTCTGGACACGGTGATACCCTTAGCGAGGCACAGAGCTGACATGATTATTTCCCATCTGCCAGGCCCTGTGCTGGGACTATTTACGTATAACTTCATTTACTAGTTACAGCCATGTGAAGTGGTATCATTATTAACCCATTTTATAGTAGTAACAGAGGCCCCAAAAGGCTAAGGAATGTGCCGAGAATCACCCATAATAAATGATAAAGTCAGGTGGAGCCCTGGTCTAACCAGCTCAAGTTCATAAAAACTGCACAGCCTCACACAGGCCAGAGTTATCTCGCTGGACACTAGGTCAGGGCGATGGCCATGGTGATAAAGTGTGAGGATCTCCAGAACAGGAAGTGCTGGGACAGAGAGCTTGCTCAGCTGGGCTCCCTCCTTCCTGGGGTTTCGCTTGGAGGAGGTCCTGCTTTCCCTCAATAAACATCCCCGTTAATGCACCCCAAGAGGTACTGAGAGCCCGGGCGGGCCTGTCCTTCTCCACGGCTCCCAGTGACCCAATAGGCACCAGGCTTTGTGCTCTCCAGGGATGTAAAAAGCTTTTAAGCAGACACTTACCTTGCCATCCCAGCACATTTCTTGAAAATTCAACCACTGCCAACTGCATTCCTAAGCACACGCCTTGCAGGTGGGAGAGAAACAGGAATGAAGCTCCATGGAAAAGGTGACATTCCCACATTTCCCACAGCCTGCCTGGGGCTGTGTCCTGCTTGTACACAGCATTCCAACCACAAACTTTCTGAACTTCCTGCTATGAGCAAGCCCCCCTGCTATGCTGTATCTGCATCGGATTCTAAAAACTGACCTGAGTGTATGTAAAGACTCCAGGTTTCAGAAGTTATTCAATTCCAATATTCTATTCAGTACTTTGAAAAGTCAAGTTTTCCTCCCCCCTTGTACTCAGTTCCCACTTATAATTGGTCAAGTTGAAAATTCCTGAAATTTACAGCACGAGGAAGCATCCCAGATCACTTCGCTTACTTAGTCAACTGGTGCCTCAAGTGAGGATGGAACATAGTTCCCCAAGTCCTGCCTAAAGCCAAGGTCAGTAAATAAACAAGATTTCCTAACTGACACTTCATTCTTTGAAAGTTCCGTGACATCTACATGCAACTCACAAGTTTAACGTTTCATTTTAAAGGAGGGTTTGAATTTCTCCCACACAGAACCAAAGAGGCTTGGACTTGAGTTGCTATCTGGAAAGACGGCACCTGTGTTTGGGTCTGGGGATCCCGTTTCACTTACAGGCTACAGGCACCTCCTTGTGCTCTTTTCTACTTCTTACCCAGAAAAGGCTTCTTCTGCTTCCGAGCCCAGGAGATGGCTTGGATTTTCCCTTCCGTCCCTCGAACACCAAATCCCCCTGGAACCAGCACTCCGCTGTTCAAGAGAAGAGAGCACAGCACGGTGACCCCTCCCACCAGTCCAGCTTGCAGTGACCACCCACAGCCAGTTCCAAGACACAGAAGCCATGAAGTTACCCATACACTTTGCCACCGGGCTATGTCTGTGATTTCAGGCTGCCAATGAGCTGAACGGAAACACTAAGAACTTAGAAAACACACACAAAACCATGGACTTTTCTCAGTGACGGTACTAAGTGCCAACAAGTAAAAAAAGATGGCATATGAAGTTGTAATACTGCTACCACACAGTATTTGTCCCAGGCACAGCCTCTTTCCTGATTTTTAATCTGTATTCATATAAACGCATTTTCCCCCCCTCTGGGCTCACTGTGCTCCCCAAGTAGGAAGGGACCTTTCCCGGTCAGCCTGAGTGCCACACTGACCTGGGGTCTCAGCCACAGCTACAGGGCCCCGTAACACTCAATTCTGCTAATGAACTAGACATTCTTGCTCATGTTTTATGATTATAAATAGCAGCTGCTGAAAACAAACTACTTATAAGACTCTACCAACAGATACTAATCATATCTTCTGGATGAAAATCTTTAAGTTAAGCTTCACCAACAGATGCAATCAAACTAGAACAAGTTCTCTTCAGCTCCAACGACACGGAGGAGCTGTATTTTGGTAAGGTTTACATCATCCGGTGTGCAGTCTCTTCAACAGACATTTAAACAAGCAGATTTGCCACCAGCACACGAAAGCACAGCACTTTGCCCACGGACGCAACCCAAGACCCTGAAAGCCAAGGGCGAGCGACTCACTGAGCGCTGCAGAGCTTCTGCCAGGCCTCGTGGTAGCGCACGGGCTCCTCCTGCAAGGTGCTCGGCTCCAAGTCCGTGGAATCGATGTACTGGGCGGTGAGACAGGAGAAAAGAAGCAGGCTCGTGATGCCAGAGCCGCGAACTGATCTTTCATAATTTCTGAACAGTGTTATCAATGCCCCATCTTTCTCAATTTTAAAGTAGTTTTAAAATGATACTTTACTTTCAAATCCTCCCAATCACACCTGAGAGACCTCCCTGACTTTCTAGTCACCTCTCACCTCCACCATCTAACACAGGAGAGGCACAGACTAGCTCCACGTGGAGAGAACAAATGAGTGATGCAAAGAACTAGCAAATGTAAGTCAGGCAGTGTAATGAAATCCCATAATTCTGTAAGAACATGGAATAGGTCGTTCTACAGGAATCTGTTCACCAGCACAAAGCAAACTATCACCCTGGGAAACACCTGGAGAAACAGGCAAACCCCCGTGTCGCTGGTGAGGACACCCACTCCAGCTGGGGAGCTGCGATGCTGGGGGAAACGTATAAAAGGGACAGGTGCAAGGTTTTCCAAAAGAGCTAACAAACAGTACTTCCTCTGTGCCAGGCACAGTACTGAGCACTTTATATGAACTCATTTAATTCTTATAATAGTCCTATGAGGAAGGTACTATCACTATCCCTTGTTAAAGGAGAGGAAACTGAGGCACAAAGAGGGTTAAGTAACTTGCCTGGAGTCACACATCTTGTAAGCGAGGGAGGCAGAATCTGAGCCCTGGCTGTGTGGCTCTGGAATCCATGGACCCCGATACTCTACCACCTCAAGGAGACAGGCAGGGGCCATGCCTGACAGTCCACTGCTCGGCTTCTGCCCACCATGTCACAGAGCAGAGCAGAGCAGAGCAGGTAACTACTATTTACTGGGTGCTGCCCCCGTTCCAAGCACTGACTCAGCGACTAGACACATATTTTGGAGAAACCTCCCAGCTCTATGTGGTGGATATCAGCATTCCCACTTCACAGACGGGGTAACTGGTACCAGCAATTGTGCAAAGTGCCTCTGGCCAGCAGGGCTCCCCCACCCCCTTGGGGCAATTTTACTTGGTTGCTTGATATTCAGATCCAAGCATTCACTGTCTCTCAGCTTCTACTCTGACCACCTCTCCCTTCATTATTTCCTGAAAATGCTCTACTGTTCTCTCAAAGCCAGGGGCCCACCATAAATCTTTTTAATCCTAAAAATAAATTCTGAGCTTCAAAAATATAAAGCAGATACACAGCATCTCTGGACTGCAGACAGCCTCCCTGGTCATGCCTTGATGCAGTGCCACCCTCCTCACCTTGATGTCCAACTTGTGGTTGATGGCCAGTGCGGAATGCTCCAGGGCTTTAATGACAGAGGCGTAGGAGTCTGAGAACTTAGTGTACTTGCCCACAAGGGCAATAGAGCAGGTCTCCAGCAAGCGGTCGTATCTATCAATCAGAGGTCAAGAAACCACAAAATATTTAGAATGTACATATGACCACGAGACCTAAATTCCTTTTGAAAGAGAAGAAAAACAAGTCTGGGAAGAACTTTCGGGAAGCAGCTATTATCTGAGTCCTATGTACCCAGCAGTAAAGAGCAAATAACTTTCAGATCAGTGTGGCTGGCTTTTTAAGAAAATGGGATTTTAGAAGCCGTTACAAAGAGATGGCTTCAAAATCTCACACACATTGTTTTACAAAAAATTAAAATCCCAAAGGACAAAAAAATGGACCAACACTTCACAAGGGTTAATGTGTGATGAAGGGTATAGTCAAATATATTATAGGATATCCACACAATAGTCCATATTCATTACATTATAAAACGTAATCAGCAACAGAGCAAAAATATTTATAATATTTTATGAAAAAAGTCCTAAAACTGTGTGCCATTTTTGTAGCTACAAGAAGATGTGCATGTAAATGGACAAAGACTGAAAGGGAAAATGTCAAAATGAAAATATCACAGCAGTGGGATGAGTGGCTCCCCTCCCACGTGCTTACTACACCCAGTGCTCTGGGCGGGGCGTGAGATGTGAGCACCACACCGCCGCGGGAGGAGTGGGGAGTTTTCAACGTGGTAGCAGAAGACTGACTTCCCTGCTGATCCTCTTCTGGTGTAGGGTGAGTGACATGTTCCCAAGCCCAGCTCAGGTATCTGGGACGCTACCCAGGAGTGTTCCAGCCTCGCCAGTCATCGGTGTGGGCCTCGGGTACATGTGCTAACCCACTGCCACCAGGTCCCTGTTGAGTTTCTAGTCGACCAGAGACAAGGGTGTCAGTGTGTAATCTGAACTCACTTGTGACCTGGGACCTAGGCCAAGTCCACCAGGACTTCCTTGTCCATGATACAACTACATGAAGGCTGAGAGCCTTTCTTAATGCTCCTTACCATTTATAACCTTTTCTAACATGAGTTGAAAGCACAAGTAAGAGCTGAATTCCCCGAGCCCCTAAAAAAAAAGAAATAGGCTAGAATTCCCAACTCCTTCTTATGAAGCAAACCTGTCAGCCATCTCTTTCCACTTCATCAGCATTCTTCGTGGCTGCCTCTCGATAGGAAGGTCAAGTCTTCGAAGAAAATAATCTACAACCCCCTGCTCCTCTAATAACAAGGGGACTCGGTAGATGGACGAGACATCGTGGACACAGATCACCTGTTTAAAAAGCAGCAAAGGTTATTTTACAAAACAAACAAAAACTAACTGGGCTGACAGCTCCTACTAGCTACCTGACCTTGAGAAAATAACTAAATTTGAGAGAAAAAAGGGCAATTTTTTAGAAAGATATAAATTACCAAAACCAATTAACTCAAGAAGAATTAAAAAATAGTGACTAATTTCTTATAAACATGGACACAAATATATTTTTCATAATTTATTTTTATTGATTTCAGAGAGGAAGGGAGAGGGAGAGATAAAAACATCAATGATGAGAGAGAATCATTGATCAGCTGCCTCCATGCCTCCTACTGGGAATTGAACCCACAACCCCAACATGTGCCCTGACCAAGAATCGAACAGTGACCTCCTGCTTCTTAAGTCGATGCTCAACCACTGAGCCACAATAGCTGGGTGGATACAAATATCTTTAAAAAAAAAAAATCACAAACTACAAATGTTGTTTAAAAAAGAAAGTCATATTCAAGAAGGATTTGTCACCAGAATAGTGGTTCTCAAATTTGGCTCTGGAACCACTTGGGGGAGCTTTTAAAAATCCTTAAGCCTGCTGCACTCCACACCATCTCTGGAAGAAGGAGGAGCATCAGTATTTTTTAAAGCTGTTTCAGAATCACCACACTAGAAAATTTAACAGTGGGATTCAATACATGAACAGATTAAAGGAGAGGAAAAGAATACCTTGGTGGATGCAGGTTTAATAAAAATTCAAAACCTATTCATAATAAAAATTATTGGTAAATTAGAATTTTTATGGACAATATTAAAAAACCCAGAGCTAACATCATTTAGTTTGCTATTAATACTAATGCAAAAGTCTGGAACAAGGCATAACAGGCCATATCACTATTTCTATTCAGTGATGTACTAGAGATATTAGCCATTACAATTAGATTTTAAAAAATGTATATGAACTAAAAAATAAAGAAACAATTATCACTAACTGTATACAATATTATTGTTTAATCCATAAAAAAACACACAAGAAAATGTATACGTAAACAATCAGAACTAACAGAATTTAATTAATGTTAGCTTGCCTTGAAATCAATGGGCAGAATTCAGCAAGGTTTCCTACACATGGATATATCTAATCAGGAAATACAATTTTTTTAAATATGCCATTCACATAGTTAATTATAAATACCTGTGAATAAACCTAAAGTCTTTACAAAGATAAATCTAAAAAGAAAATTATACAATATTATAGGCCCGGTGCACGAATTCATGCACTAGTGGCTGTTCATAACAATGAAATTATTCTTACACATATTCGTTATGAATCCCTTTGAGAGGGCTCCCAGCTCCCAGCTCAGGAACCACACCCAGGAACACTGCTCTCAGGCCCCAGGCCGCCCTCACTCCCTGAAGCTTGCGCCACCATGGAGATGGAGATGATAGCAGCTCTGTAATGGGGAAAGGCTTCCCTCTTGCTCTATTCCCTTTAATGCCAGGCAATGATTTTAATATTTTTATATTCAAATCCACACTCCTGGTAGTCTTATAAATGGATTTTCCTTATTTTAACCCTGCTGCTCCATTCTCCCCTCTCTGTCTCCAGACCTTCAAATAATCTAGCAGCAAAACAAAGCATCTATAACTTAATCATAAAATCCTTCAAATCCATAAACTCTCTTTCAGCCAAACCTACTAATGCCACAGTCTCAACTAATCACCACTAGAATTTCTATACCATGCACCATACTTAGACATATTACAGTTCCAAAATTTTGAATTTCCTGTACCATAGGTACCCTTGTAGCACAGATAACAGAAAAGACTAAAATATGTTTAGAGCCTACAACACCTTAGACACCAGGCACCAGGAATATAAAGTTGAATAAGGTGAGCCCTGCCCTCAAGAAGCTCAAAGTCTGTTAAGGGAAACACACAGACACACATAAAGGCGCAGTATAAGAGCTCACCATCAGCACCTGTGAGCCCAAAGATCAAACTGAGGTTCAAGAGTGAGAAGGTTTGACAGGTAAAGCTGCTCCGATAATACTGTGTCCTAGCTGGGCCCCAAAGGAAGAAAATGAATAGGATTGTGAGGCCAAGAGGGGGCCGGGGGGACGGACACCATTCGGCATGGCTGCAGAAGGTAGTACAAGAAGTGGGGAGAGGAGAGGCAGGAGAGGAAAAGTACATTGGGGAACCACAGACAGGGTCATGGAGTCACAGAGCCAACGGTCAGTTCTTCCAGGGAACAGTCTGTGGTCTCAAATCCTGAACTGACAATAAGCCTTATGAGACTGGTTAAGAGACTTCAGGATAATCAGAAGCAAAAAATGATTCATGTGAAGATGGAGTTTCTACTCACCTGTTCAGGTTCAACATGGCAGAACATAGATATTTTCTCTTTCACTGATGTGTCGAGAGGATTTGCACACCTGCACACAACCTGGTAGTAAAGAAAGCAAGATAATTAGAACAGATTACAAAGCTGGGCTTTCTCCTAATTGAAATGAAAACAGACATCACTGTTAAGCTAACTCCTAGCACAATGCGTGCATATTATGACAATATTACCTGTTTGCAAACTTAAAATTCCTAAATCCCAAACTGGAAAAACAGACACGATTACTGAACTACAAGAGGCAAATGGGGTTTCCTCAATGTTCTTGGTTAGGAGGGAAGAGAGAATAAATGACTCGCTGAGGGGAGAAATAAGACTCGACCACATACATGCCAGATAAGGAAATATTTGTAAACTACAGCCCCAGTTCAAGAACCAGACCTATTTCTCCACCATCAACTAAAAGCATGCCAAGAAAACAAAGGGATTGGGTGCCACAGAAGAGATTTTAATGAGACACACAAGATCATGCTGAAACCAAGGAATAAGGAACTCTTACCAGATCTGGGGAAAGCCCAAGGCCTCTGAGCTCCCGAACACTATTCTGGGTGGGTTTAGTCTTCTGTTCCCCTGTTGAACTTGGCTATTTTACAAAAGAATAAAAAGTTACTTGCTCTATGATAGGAATTTTCAAGTCTGACTTTTCCCAGAACCCCCTTCTTAATGGGGAAATAGATTATTTGATCCTTCATTTCATTTTTATTTTTGTAAAAGTTACACATCACATATTTTAGAGTCAAACAGCTCTACAAAGTTTGTCCTAAAGACCAGTGGTGCCAAAGCCTAGAGACAGCCAGCCACTCTCAGTTTTTTAACTGATCCCTTTAGTATGCTTTATTGCTGATTCCTGGCTTATAGTTTGAGGCATTTTTTATTGATTTCCTTGTTACATTCTACACATGCAACCATTCTGAGCCTGCAGCCCCCCACCTCATGATCCCTCATCAGTGTGTATGACTTTTGAAAGTAGTTAAATACTGTCCACCGTTAAGCCGTGTGCCATACTTTTCCTTTCTGGTCCAAATGTTTTTCTGTTTGGCTTTCTGTTTTGTTTTGTTTTGTTGGTATGCTGAGTTTTCTATGTACTAAATTATCTTTATTCTCCTCTCACACTTAACAGATACATTTGCTGGGTATAGAATTCTAAGTTGAAAATCATTTTCCCAAGAATTTATTAGGAAACAGCTTCACTTTTAGCTTCCAGTATTGCTGGTGAAAAGTTGAATGCCATACCAATTCTTGATGTTTCTCTTTAGAGCCCTTTAGAATTTCTTCCCCATTATTCTGAAATTTCACAAGGATGTGCCTTGGTGTGGTTCATTTTTCATTTAATATGCTAGGCATTCAGTGGGCCCTTTCAATCTAAAAACTCATGTCTGGAAATTTCCTTGAATTGTTTACAGTAAAAATTTTTTTTCTATAAAGGGCCAGATAAATATTTTAGGTTTTGTTGGCCATGCATTCTGTCACAACTACTCAACTCTGCTCTTTTAATACAAAAGCAGCATGGACAATACATAAACATAAGGGTGTGGTCATACTTCCATACAATTTTCAAAACAGGCTGGGTTGATTTGACCTGTGGGCATAGCTTATGGGCCCCTGATTCAGACTCGTTCCCTCTCCATTTATTATTTTTTGGGACATCCTATTATTTGGATGTTAAAACTCCTGGACCATTCCTCAACTTTCTTGGTTTTTCTCTCTTGATCTTTCTGTTCTACTTCCCAGGGTATTTCATCAACTTTCTTCCTCTTAAATTTTTCAGTTCTGCTATCCAATTTTTAATCCCCAAGAATTTTCTATTCTCTGAATATTCCCTTCTTGGGTATCCAGCTTTGTCAAATAGATGCAGTTTATTTCCCTTTAATTCTAAGGATATTAATCACAGACTGTTTTATTTTCTTTAAGTTTCCTGCTCCCTGCAGAGCTTTAATTTCCTCTAATTTTCTTTTTTTCCTATTGTTTTGATCTCTTGCATGTTAGATACTTTCTCCAAATGTCTGGTGATCACTGGCTCCCAGCTCATATTTAAAAGTTGCCGAAACCGGTTTGGCTCAGTGGATAGAGCGTCGGCCTGCGGACTGAGGGGTCCGGGGTTCGATTCCGGTCAAGGGCATGTACCTGGGTTGCGGGCACATCCCCAGTGGGAGATGTGCAGGAGGCAGCTGATCGATGTTTCTCTCTCATTGATGTTTCTAGCTCTCTATTTCTCTCCCTTCCTCTCTGTAAAAAATCAATAAAATATATTTAAAAAAATAAAAAATAAAAAAATAAAAGCTAAGTGAAAGTTCCGTGGGAGTGCATGGACTTGTCCACCAGGTCCTCACTCTGGGAATTGGCTGGCCTGTTTAACTGGGGAGCCTCTGAGGGCAGTGTGTTTTCTCCTGGGCTGGTCATATACCCCAAGAAGAATCTTACAATCTCCTATATGGAAGGTCCAAGCCCGGCTGTGATGTTTCTGGGAACCAAGTGGAAGAAGATAGGGTGTCTCAAGAGCATCAAATTACACTTCCTCCCATGTTTTTAGTTCAGTATTACTGCCCTCAAATATCCCTAGTGTCTGCTCATTCAGAATCTCTCTTCAAAGAAAGAAACCTCCAGTCTTCAGCCAAGGTGGGGGCGGGGCTAGTGCCCCACTGTGCACATTAGGGAAGGGTGGGGCTCACAACTGCCTTCCAGAAGCAGTTAGACCCCCCAGAGGTTTTACTGCTTCTGGAACAGCAATTATAAGCCTCACCCTTACTCCCACTCCCAGAGGTACCGGATGCTGCCCATTCCTGCGCCTCGGAAGGGCACTGGATTACTTCTCTCTTTCCCTGATGCAGGCTTAGGATCCAGCTCTCCCAGGTCTGTTAAGTCAGTTTCCACATGTCCACCTGCTTTCTGCCTTCCTAATTTTTGTTACTGTTGACTCCTCTCTCAGTATTTATCTTTGTGAATTTTTGTCTATATAAAAATTCCCTTTACCATAATTGTCATGGGCTTCACCATGTGATTAAAGACAAACGGACATGTTGAATCCACCAGCTTTAACTGCAACGTCCCTGATGTTTCCCACTGGATCTTTTCAGAAAGTATGATTGTAACTTAAAATTCACAAAGAAGTTTTTATTTTCTGCTTCCTACAGCTCAAATATTTAAAACAGAAAAGGAGTGAAAATCATTCTTTTCTCCCTCCTCTCCATCACCCCCAAGTTTTGAATGGCTTACCTGAGGAACTAGGCTGACGTGAATATTACAAAAGTTCTCTTTTTTGACCTTGAATTGGAACTGACGGAAGGCCTCAATAAATGGCATGCTTTCTATATCTCCCACTGTTCCACCGAGCTAGAGAAACAAAGTTATTTTAGAGGTTAAGTACTAAACCTCCCTCCTGTGGGTTAGTTTTCTGACAGTAATTAGGTATTTCTTTGTGCTAAAAGATTACTTTTTTTGGATGGGTTTACCATTCCCCAAGATTATCATGGATCTTTCCACATCATTTCAAGAAAAAGGTCAGGCGAAAGATGTACTAGGAATTTAATTTGTAAGAGAGTCACAGAGCAACCTAAATCTTATCCACTTAGCCACAAAAAACTTTTGTATTAAAAGCATCATTTGCAGCCTAGCCCACATGGTTGAGCATCTACCTATGAGCCAGGAAGTCAGTTGGATTCCCGGTGAGGGCACATGCCCAGGTTGCGGACTCAATCCCCAATGGGGCGTGCAGGAGGCAGCTGATCAATGATTCTCATCATTGATGCTTCTATCTCTCTCCCTCTCCCTTCCTCTCTGAAATAAACAAAAATATATATATATTTTTAAAAGTATCAGTTACAAACTAGCTGCTGGAACTTTTGAGTCTCCTATTTTGCAGGAACAGAGATCCAACAGCTAGGATAAGCAAAGCAGGAATATAGAAACTGAAACAAAAGGAGGCTCATTCATTCAGAGAAACACAATGTGTCACAGTCCACACCACATAGATGTATAAATGCTGAAAAAGGAGAATTGCTCGGACAAGGTATCTGTTTTGACTGCACAGCCGATCCACATGACTGTTGCTATGGCCTCACCTGCCACATCACAGTTAGGAGGGTCAAGGGCTTCGCTGCTGATGGCTGACTAAGGAGGTGAAAGGTACACTTGGCCACCTACTCAGGAATCACAGAGTTTAGAAAAGACTTATACACACCTCGATAACACACACTTGAGGTTCCAGGCCATCTTCATCCACAGGTATTAATGCCTGTCTCATTACCCACTCCTGGATTGCATCTGTGATGTGAGGGACAACTGAGGAGAAAAACAGTGGGACTCACACTTTTCCATCAGCATAGGTGAGGAAGACACACTTTACCTTTAACAACAAATGGCTGCACTCTTTGCCTTCACAGAGAGGCAAAGGGATCACAAAAATATTTTTGAGAGCACTCTTAAATGACCTTAAAAAAAACCTTTGGGCTCCTGCTCCCACTCCCCACAGCCTCCTTTCCAGACTTCCCAGGGGTGGCTGGAGACACTAGGGGAGAGTAGGGTTGAGAGTGGCGTCCTGACCCACATCGGAGTTCTTGCCCCTGAGCCAGTCTACAACCACACGGCAGACCACGTGGCCGCCCCACTGCTTACCGCTGAAGGTGGGCAAGTCAACCTGGGTGCTTTTCAAGGAACAAGAGAAACCAGGACCCTGTCCCATTGTGTTTCCAGATTCCCAGAGGGGAGACAATCCACTGGAGACAGTACAGTGGAGCAGAGTAGTTACGAGCACAACCTCTGGGCTCAGAATGTCTGGATTCACGTCTCAGTTCCACCTCTCATTAGGGGTGGATCTTTGGGCAAATTACTTAACTATTCTTAAGCTCAATTTCCCTCTCCATGAACTGGAGATAATAGCTTCTCCTTCATAAAGCTGTGCAAATTACATGACACAGCACTGGTAAAATGCTAAGCAGAATGCCTAGCGTGTCAGTGCTCAATAAATGCCAGCTATTGCTAAAAACTTAAAAATCATAACTGTTAGATTCTGATAGCAAATTCCTAAGGGGCAGAGATTACTGTTTAACTTGCTATATATAGAGCCAGCAGTGCCTCAAGCACAAGGATATTCATTATCTATTCCATACACAGCAGCTAAAGGGATCTTTTAAAAATGCCAATCAGAGTCCACCACTCCTTGAATTTATGCTCTGAGTAAAATCCAAACTCCAGGCTGGGGCCCAGTAGGCCCCATATGACCTTGCTGCAGCCCCCACCTCTCACCATCCCCCTGGGTCACTGTGCTCAGCCTTAACAGCTCCTCATTTCCCTGGTCAAGCCCCCTGCAGCCTTGCAGCTTGGTACATGACATGCACCTCCACCTTCTATTCCTCCCATGGCTAGCCTCTCGGCTCACACATCCTCTCCTTGGAGGCTTTCCCTGAGCACCTGTCCAACTGGCTCTCCCCACCACTTTCTCAATCTCTCTTCACTCTTCTTCCATCACAGCTCCTAACAGACAGCTCATTCCATCTGTGTGTAACCTCCACAAGGGCAATGGCCTCTCTGATCTTCTTCATCCTGTATTCCCAGCACCAGGGAGGTCTGACTACCTGCAGTGAGCATTCACAACATATTTGATGAAGGAATGAATAAATGGACAAATACACTGGGGCCTAGGAAAACGAACTGTATAATCAAGGTCATTATAATTCCAAATTGGCCCCTTTGTGTACAGTGTCAGGAACTCAAAAGAAACACTTTACTGACTTAGCTCCTTTAATCCTCCCAACATCCCGGAGAAGTAGATACTGTTATTATCTTCATTTTACAGAAAAGGAAACCAGATCTGAGAGGTTAAGTAACACACCTCTGTTCATAACGCTGGTAAGTGGCAGAGCTAAGGTGTAAACAGGACCCGATTAGGCTAGAATCTGGTCTAGGGTTGCTCATTGTCAGAGGGACCTTTGGCTTTCGGTCCAGGAAAGCCTGAAGCCAAAAGCAGATCTATTCTCCTAACCCAGGTGAAAGCCACTTTTTAGCGGCCCCAAAAGTTTGGATGTATGTCATTATACTAGGTCAGGGTTTTCCAACCCCACCTTTTTCAAACCAGCACTTTTCTCAAATGAACCACTATGCAAACCCCAAGACAGCAAACAGATACAAGTGAAACTGGGCTGGTGATAGCTCAAGAGGACTGAGACCCACTTATCAGACTCCCCTAGCCCATTTGCACTGATGAGTAGCCTAAAACCAATGCACATGATGCATGCCTTTTCCCTATCACTACCTATACATAGACACAACCACCACCACCACCACACACACACACACACACACACACACAGTCAGGCTTACTGCCCTAACCTAGTTGCCTTCATCACTTCACACTCATCACTGTACTGTATAAAGACAACAGCTCTCTGGACTCAAATCACACCACCAGACTGACAGCTTCAGTGCTGTCCACAGAGCAGTGATGGCTTCTTCAAGTTATTGTTTGAGTCAACTGACGGCATATTTCAATAAGAATACACAAAAGAAATTCAACTGGTTAAGATTTTTAAACTTTGAAGGCAAATCCAGGATTACCTTGGACGGTTTTTCCCAGGTAATCCCCTTTGCGCTCCTTGTTGATGACGTATTGGTATATCTTCCCGGTGGTCAGATTGTTATCCTTGGTGAGGCGGATGTCAAGGAAACGCTCATAGTTACCCAGGTCAAGGTCAACTTCTCCACCATCATCCAGTACAAAAACCTCACCTGCAGTAAACAGTGAAGATGTTTAGGGTAATGAAAAATACACATGCCACGGCACAACTTGCATGCCAAAACATAAATACTCAACTAGAACAAAGTTACCTATACGCAAAGCAAAGAAATTTACTTCTAGGTAACTAAATAGGACGCACACATAAAATCAACCATTCTCCAAAAGGTAACTTCACACTCCAGTCTGTCAACAAACTCAGTCTGAATCAGATAGTTCTGAAATACCATGGAATTGAAGAAAATTATAGCCCAAAGGGCTGTGGGCATATGAGACTTTACAGTTAGAATGGCATCTGTTGTTTTCAACAAATTCTACTACTTGAGCAAAGCAAGGTTTGAAATGTGATAAAAGCATGACTTGATTCAAGGCTTAAACAAGACATATACTGTATATGTTAAGGTCGTTGATTCTAAAAGCCAGCTCTGGGCTACACTTTAGTCCTAAACAAAATTGTGAAACTAAAAGTGTTTCCCATCCCTTTGTTTCACATTCATTCCTCGAAACGTCATTCTAGCAATTTTGCCCAGAATGGTTGGTTTGTTCCTACCATCATAATAAGAGACAAGCTCAAACACAGGAAAGGAAAAAAATGTCTTATTTTCCCCCTCAGAGAGAGGGCTTATCTTCTGCTCAGGAATTCTGTAGGAAATATTGCCCCGTATGTCCATCTTTTCCTATCGCTATTTATTACACCTAGATTTTGCCCTGGTGACACCCACCCTTACAAATTTTTATCTCAACACTAGAGGCCCAGTGCAGGAAATTCGTGCACGGGGGTGGGGGTGTCCCTCAGCCCAGCCTCCACCCTCTCCAATCTGGGACATCCCTCTCACAATCTGGGACTGCTGGCTCCTAACCACTTGCCTGCCTGCCTGATTGCCCCTAACAACTCTGCCTGCCAGCCTGATAGCCCCCTAACCGCTCCCCTG
This sequence comes from Myotis lucifugus, assembly GCF_000147115.1. Taxonomy (NCBI): domain Eukaryota; kingdom Metazoa; phylum Chordata; class Mammalia; order Chiroptera; family Vespertilionidae; genus Myotis; species Myotis lucifugus. The sequence continues at coordinate 2,320,258 of NW_005871085.1, forward strand.
CTGGCCTGATTGACGTCTAATTGCTCCCCTGCCGGCATGATTGTCCCCAACTGCCCTCCCCTGCCGGCCCAATCACCCCAAACTGCCTTCCCTGTGGGGCTGAGGGGACTGAGGCTGGATGAGGCGGGGCTGAGGGGACTGGGCACTGCCATCTTGTGGCTGTGGGCGCTGCCATCTTGTGAGAGCGTGGCAGTCAATTAGTATATTCCCTCTTTATTGGCTGTGGGTACCGTCATCTTGTGAGGGTGTGATGGTCAATTAGCACATTCCCTCTTTATTAGATAGGCTTAGAAAGTAGGAATATGAAAACAGAATTTAAAAACTTAGGAAGTATATTCTATTAGTACATCTCCCCCCAGTTTTAAGCAATTAATCTGTTAGGTACTTCAGACAATCAGGTATCACAGTTGATAGGTACTCTCCTATCCTCCTTTAGCAGTTTCAACTTTTCACTCACCTCAAATGATGCTCATTTATATTATCCAAACTCTGTTAGCAAAACAGAAGCTCCAGCATTTAATTGTTGCCGAAATCCCTGCAAAGTGGTCCATTAGCCTGTTTGAATGGACACCTCCATCATAGGAACACGCAACTTGTAGAGCTCAGATACCTCCATCTTGGAAGGTGCTTGCTATTATCAAGACCTTTCTTATACCAGGGAAAACTCTATTTCTTTATTATCTTTCCATGCATCCTATTTGTAAAGCTTGGGCCAGCAAAAATAAATATAAACCTCTGTTCTCAAATATTTAAAAAAAAGTTATGTCAATAGATTACCTATTTTCAATCGAAGTGACAGATTTTCACTCAGCTGCCAGAAAGATAATTTCTATTATTTCTGTAACGGAAACCTCTACACTCTAATTACTACATAGCATATTAAGATTTCTCCTTCCTCTCTGTCCAGGTGAGAAAAGTGTCATTCTGCTACTTTAAGGACCTTTTTAGAAGGCAAGAAATGGAAGTTATGTTATGCAAAATACACACAATTTCCTAGGGCCGACTGACATTTCTTCTACGCACAACACAATTATTTTTAAAAAGAAAAAAGAGCCCTAGCCCATTTGGCTCAGTGGATAGAGAGTCGGCCTGCAGACTAAAGGTCCCGGGTTCAATTCTGATCAGTTGCATGCTTGATCCCCGGTTCTGGTCGGGCACATGTGGGAGGCAACCACTTGATGTGTCTCTCTCACACCGATGTTTCTCTCTCTCTGTCTCTCCCCCTCCCTTCCACTCCCTAAAAATCAATGGAAAAATATCCTCAGGTGAGAATTAACAAAAAGTAAATAAAAGAAAAAAGAAAGAAAAATGCACTGTGCTTACCATGCTCGTAAGGAGAGAATGTTCCTGCATCAATGTTAATGTACGGGTCAATTTTAATTGAAGTTACATGTAAACCACATGACTTCAGTATTGTGCCCACACTGCTGGCGATGATTCCTTTTCCAATTCCTGATATAACACCACCAGTAACTAGAATGTACTTCATTTTACTTTTTGACCTGGGAGAAGGAAAAATTACAGGTTAGCTCTATCTCAACAAAATAAACTAAGGTTCAAATACCAGCTCTGCCACTTACTAGTTATAACCCTCTTGGAGCCTAGGTTTCCCTGTCTGTCACATGACTCCTGAAAGTTGTTTTGTTGTTTTTGGGTCACTTAATGGCTTCAGTCAAATATGAGTTGAAAAGCAACTGCTAATCAAATAATGTACCTATTTTTTTTAAAGCTTTGACAACAACCCTTAGAGTTAACCTAATAAAAAATAATAATAACTTGAAGCTATTGATAAAACTATGCCTCAAATGTTGGCTGACATCACCACCAGACAATGGAGTACCAGGCAGGTACCTCATTATTTTCCCTACATGGAGAAAGCAATTTCATCCTTGGATGAGCACTCTGATTTCCCATAAAAGAAATAGTGTCTCTGGCTAAACGACAATGTAGCCCCAAGAAAACACAGCTCCTCTAGGTTACGGAAGACAGAATAAAAGGAAAGAACTTGAACATTTAAAAGAAGTTGCAGTGAAACCTGAAAATCTTTTAAAGGTAGCTCTCTTCTGCAGTGTAATAACTTGCTCCTTGCCAGCCATCTCTCCCAGGTATGACCTGGAGCGTTTTATATATTGGAGGAAAGGGACAGCAGATAATAAACCAGTGTGAAGCACATAATGGGCGGAGGACTCAAAGAGAGGGCAGATTAGATTAAATTCAAAGAACCAGACAGTTGTGGCAGTGTCTGGAAGAAACAGACTCCAGGAGAGATAAAAGGGATGGATAGATACGAGAACAGCAGAAACAAGGGGCAGGTACAGCAGCACAGACAGGAAGTGGAGGAGACGGTGACAGGCTCACCAGGGGGCATTTACCACTGGCCCACAGCTTCAAAGGTCCAGAAACATCATTTGGTCAACAAACCTAAATGTGATCAAAATGAGAAACACAATCACCAAGGAGAAAAAGAGATGCTTGCTTTGGCCAAGGCAGGTCCTTCTCTGGGAACACATCATGTGAAGCCAAATTATAATAAAAATAAGCTAAGAAAAGGAACAAGGAACCAGGAGTTCTGCTTGGAGCAATCTCCCACCTGCTCTTCCCCAAAGCAAGACACACTTGGCAAGAAGATGAGAATGCTTAGAATGTCTTCCCCCCGACAGAAGACAGGCAGAAGACCCCGTGACCATGTCCTGCTCTATCCTCTACTGTAACATTTCCAATAGCATGCTCTTGGTTTCTACAAAATGCACACAGGGTTCCCAAAAAGGGCTATAGAGACAGATAAATAAGAGAAATGCTGGGATGCTGGCTAAACAGTCAATTGGTTTCTTCAATGCAAGACCTCTGGGAGCCTTTAATAAGGTGACATTTCATGTGACCTCCAAAAAAAGGAGTATCCAGCATGCAGTCTCCCCAGACTTATTCGACCCCATACACTTCTCTGACTGTTCCCTTAAAGTAAAACAGTTCCTTCCTGACACATGAATCAGACTTGGTTATATTTTAGATATGCCCTGGCCAGGTATATCCCAGAGACCATGCCTGGTCTTACTAAATTTGGATGTTCCTAGAAATTCCTCAGCCACTCAGAGTGGGTGACAGAGGAAGGAGACTCATCTCACCATTTACATTTGAATCGCCCGTTTTACTGTAAAAGGTAACCCCTCGCTTTAGGGGTGATTCTTGCTGTCTCCCACCGTGCCCAGCAATAAATATTCCATGTGCTCAAAACCAGGTGGGGGCTGGCAGGACTCCTCCGCAGTCCTGGACTCCCCAGTACTGTGAGCATGTGTGTAAGCGCTCCTGAGCCAGACACTGGGGACCGCCATCCGTCAGATTTGGGGCCATACCTCCAGCGGCTGGCAGTCCAGTTAGAGACAAAACATGTATAAAGAAATGAGTAATCCAGTGATGGTGAGAGCAGAGGGACAGCATGCGAAGGGGATGGAGGGGGCAGAGAGCAGAAAGCTTCCAGTGACACCACCAGGGTGAGTGCCCTGACCCATCTGGAAGGAAAGAGAAATCCGAGGGAGGAACCCAGATGCCCCAGCCTTGTCGGGCCGAGAGACTTGCAACGGGCCTCAAAGTCTGACGGCGAGGCTTGAAGCAGGGGAAGGCGAACTGTGCACAGGAAGGTGAAGGCTGCCCACAGAAAACAGGCGGGGCCAACAGAGAGAAGGGCCAGGAGGGGGAGACAGTGGAAAGCAAGGTGGGAGTGCAGGCAAGGGGCCCCATCATGGGAAAACGTGAATGTCCAATCTGAACTTTATTCTACAGGTGATGGAGACACCGGAAGGTCTCCAAGCTAAGGAGTAACAAAAACCACGATGCATCACAGGAATTCATCAAAGATGGGGGGAAAAAAAGCTTCTTTTGTTGTTAAATGCCGCGAGAGCCAGTTCCAGCTCCATCACTGTGTTCGGAGATGAGACCTGTCAAGTCACTTAGGCTGCCTGGAGCCCGAGTCCTGGCATCTGTGAAATGGGGTGACCCTCTCCACATCGCTGGTGTCACTGCTGAAGATTCAAATCATAACGCGTGTGGACGAAAATGCGCCACGCAGACACGGGGAACTTCACTTGAAAATGCCACATCGCCACCCCGGGCGGCCGGGAAGGGAGGCGGCCGGCTGCGGGGCTGCAGCGAACAGCACCGGGAGGCTGTCAGGCCCGGCGGGCTCCCCACCCCCCTTCCCCCACGGCACTCGGGGTGCGCCGGGGGGG